>NC_000073.6:36545000-36600000 GCF_000001635.26 Mus musculus | reverse complement strand
CTCTTTTGTTCTATTAATCCAGCCCTTGGCCTCTCAGTCTGCCCACATTCTAACCACTGCTGGGGACTATACTGTCACCCATGCCACCATGATATAAGTCATCCATGGTCTCCCCACCAGAACTGTGTGTGATGCTTCCAAATATTTGTACTTTGGTTCACTTGTCTGAGAGATTCTCATAGAGCCCATTCCTCCCATGGACTACATTTATTTATTGACTTCTGTGCATGCATGTATGTCTGTGTGTGGGTATGTGCAGGTAAGTGCAGTGGCTCACATAGGCCAGAAGAGGGCACAGGATCTATGGAGTTGGAGTTACAGGGCCTTGGGCCACCCAGTGTGGGTGCTAGAGACCAAACTTGGGCCCTCTGGAAGATCAGCAAGTGTCCTTAACCACCAATCGAGCCATCTCTCCAGCCTGATCAAATGTCCATCATTGTTCATGCTTTAAATGTTTGATCTCTAGCTGCTAGTGCTATTTTGGGAGGTTCTGAAATCATTGACAAGTGGGGAGTTGCTAGAGGAAGTAGATCGTTAGGGATGGGTCATTGGGTGTATATTATCCATAGCCACTTTCTGTCCACTTCACCCTCTACTTCCTGGCCACCATGATGTGAACAATGGTTTTCTCCCCTATGCTCTTTTTGTCCTGACATTCCGCTTAGAAACCTGAACCAGGTTCACAGACTGAGTCCTCGAGTCCCCTTAAACAGAGTCAAAATGAAGCCTGTCTTCCTTGAACTGTTCTGTTGGGTATTTTGTTACAGTGAAGAGACATACAGACAGATGCTCCTGGGAGCAGACATGAAAAGCACAGATAGGAAGATGTGGTCCCTCCTCTCTGAGAATATGTGCACTTTCAGAGATGGTAAGAAATAAGCAGAGTCTGTTATGCCAATAAATCTTCAGAGAGGCGCCAGGCAGAGCTGAATGGATATAGAATTCCACATTGTAAAATGTCCACAAGAAACAGAGGATTATGGGAAGCCATATAAGAGAGAACCAGGTTTTCAGTGTAGATTTTAGACAAAGTCCTAGGGGAAAAAGGGGGGAAGGATGTGGGAAGCAGTTTCCGCTGTGCCTGCGTGGCCTAATTGGTAAACAAGCGATGTGCGCATGTGCGAGGGTGTTTTCGTGCCAAGTCATGGCCCATCCCGGGGCATGGTGATGAGGCTCTGGGAGGTGTGGACACGCCACACTAAGGTGTATATAAGCAGCGCCTTTTTGGTGCTTGGGGTCTTCCTCTTCATGTTGAAACTGGTGTAATAAAGTTGCTGCAGAAGGATCCAGTTTCTCACACGTGTGTTCTTGCTGGCGAGACAATAGCACGTGTGAGAGAAGAATATCTGAGAAAACTCAAGAGTCCCCACATAGGGTGATGAACTGACCTTTATCCTAAATCAGTGGTTCTTAGTCCTCCTAATGCTGGGACTGCTCCTCATGTTGTGGTGACCACCCACCCCCCAACCATAAACTTATTTTTGCTGATTCCTCATAACTATAATTTTGCTACTATTAGGGATTATAATGTAAATATTTTTGGAGATAGAGATTTGACAAAGGGTTTGTGAGCCACAGATGGAGAACCACTACCCTAATTTATGAGCGTAGAGCTCCTTAAAGGCCAAATGAGATGTGCCTGTCTCTGCAGGCACAGAGGCAAATCTTCCAGGGGCTCTTGATAGATATTTGCCGATGTTAACCGATAGGGTCTAGACTTCTACTCACTAAAGAGAAACTAGACAAGAGAAATTCTCAGTGACTTAATGAGCTGGTGAAGAAGCCTCACGGCGTGACTGTTTCTCAGACCCGATGCCACTTGGATCGCAAAATTCTTTATCATTTACAAACCTATATAACTCTTGCCTATCTATGGCTTCTTCCTCATTAGGAAAACTTCCCTCTTCCCCTCCGTGCACTTCAAGAACATCTCTGATGTGCCAAGCAGGGGTCCAGTCTTGTGACAATGTATGGGGCTGAAACACTTGAGATGGCCAAAGATGATGGCTTTCCTTCTCTTGTTTTACACACACCTGACAAGATAAGTCAAGACTCTTGGGATTTGACCATGACCTAAAGATTTTGTAGGATTTATCACTAAAGTTTCGAAGGTCTTCAGATCTGACCTTCCCTTGATGTGGAGCCAACTCTAGGTTCCCATCATCCCGGGAACCCAAAGGCACAGTGCATGCCGCCAACAGTGGAGCTCCTGCTAAAGAATCCGCCAACGATGATGATTGGGAGAACCCGTGACTCTCCTTGTGGGAATCCCTCAACTTTCTTCAACATGACTGGTCACATTCAAAGAGAAGACAACAGGGTTTACTGGCGAAGTCACTATAGAGATATTGTGCTTGAAAATCTCTTCTATTGAAGGACCATTGTGAGGAAGGAGCCAAGGGCCATCTTTGTGGTTGCTAGGTTACTTCAAAGATGAGTTTTGACTCTTCCTACCTATAGTCAGTCAATCAAGCAAAACATGCTAAGGCTGCAGAAATGGCTCCTCAGGTAAGAACATTGCCTTCTCTTCTAGTGGACCAAGGTTGGATTCCCAGCCCTCATATAGGAGTTCACAACCATTTGTAATTCCAGTTCCAAGGAATCAGATGCCCTCTTCTGGCCATGTGTGGGTACTACACACACATGGCGCACAGGCATATGTGCAGGCAAACACTCATACACATAAAATAAAATCTTAAAAATATCAAACACAACTCCAACTCCATCTATTTTCATTTATATGTAGTATTTGTAACTATTCCAAAGCAGAAGACGTATTTGCAGAGGGAGATTTAGCAACACTCATAATTTTATCTCTGAGCTTTTGGGCTGCAGCTGCAGGATGTTGGCTTTCACACACCCTTGGACACAGTGTTCCTAGTCCTCTGTGGGCTTGAAAGAGAAACTCTGTAAGCATGACAAATAATACCTTGGCTCTCATCCAATTGCATTTTATTTTTTAACCATTTCAACTGAGTTCTTAAAAGCTGAGATGTACATTGCTGCTGCTTCTACTCATTTAGATAGAAGGACATACCAGAAGTGACTGTTTTATGCCTCTGAATGGACAGCCCAGCATGTAGTGGGAATGCATGACAGTTCAGGACAGCTACAGCCTGTTGACAATCCCACCAAACTGTGGTTGTGGTCAGTAGAGGCCTTTGAAAGCCCTTTTTCCTGGGAGACCAGCCAGTCCAGTGATTGACACCAAGGATAAGATGGAGCTGACCAATCCTCTTCCGCACTTTCTAAGGAGGGTGCTTCTGATTGGAAAACAAGGGATAGGAGAGAACAGTAGAGGGGTGAGTTGAATTTCTCTGGCTGGGGACGTGGTGTGCTCTACAGTGCAGAAGCATTTTAGTCCTGCATGCTGGTCTCCAAGGAGGATCACTGGCTTGGTCCTCTGGGTTCGAATCCTCCCTGTTCCTACAAGTCTCATGAGATGTGTACTTGTGACCAGTGCTTTTTCTTTCAGGAGCAGTGGGGCCACAGATGAAATGTTTTTATGTATACTGTGCTAGCCTCAAGACCAGGGCTCAAGGGATGAGCAACTAAACCCTACTTGACTGATGGGTGTGATCATCTTTGTGTGTGAAGTTCTGCATCCGTAGGCCAGTGTCTATGTTTCAGTGTCTCAGGGCGACTGCTCTAGGAAGCAGTGAGCTGAAGCCATCAAATGATGACTTTCTAATTTTTATTTGTTGGCAGTATTGAATATTGACCGCTGAGTCTCATGCTTGTTAGGCAATTGCTCTAACCAACCCCTCACTGGGGTATTCCAGGCAGGTGCTCTACCACTGAGTCAAGGCCCTAGCCTTGTCACTTGTGGGCTAAGTATTCAACTATTAAGCCATGCCTCCATCCCTCCTTGTATTTCTTATTGAGAATCTTTCTAAGTTGCCCAAGATGCCCTAGAACTCACTCTTTAACTCAGACAGATCTTGAACTCTTGATCCTCCTGTGTTAGTCTCCTGTTTTAGAGTTCCAAAAAGAAAAGAAATAGAATGTAATATATATAATTTTTTTTCCCCAATATTGGTGAAGGATTGTCTTAGTCACAGGATAGATAAAGTTGCTGGTGAAGGTGAGGGCAGCAGGAGGAAATCCAAGTTCTTCCCTTCCATGTCCTTTTGTGTGTGGGGACTGCTATTAGAAGGTACCATCCACACTGAGGGTGGGTCTTCATACTTCAAATAATTGAATCAAGAAAACACCTTGCAGGAGTTCTCAGCAGCTTGGATTTTGATTAGTTTTAGATGTAGTTGACAACCAAGATCGGTCATCCTAAATCCTCTCCTTGCCAGGTTGATACACAATCACATCTCATTTCATATTTAATTTCCAAGTAAAACAATAACAGGCCATTATTTGCCTAGCATAACTATTCCATCTACAACCATAAACACATCCTATAGGTGTATGTGTGAGTATGTATCCTATAGGTGTATGTGTGAGTATGTATGTGTGTGTGTGTGTATTCCTGTGTATGTGTGCCTATCTGTGTGTGAGTATTTGTGTCTGTGTGTGAGTAAGTTTATGTATAAGTGTATGAGTGTGTATGTGTTCGCATGTATGTGTTCCTGTGTGTGTGTCTGTGTCTGTGAGTGTGTGAGTTTGTCTGTGTGTTAGTGTGTATGTATGTATATGTATGATCCATGTGTGAATGTGTATATATGTATGATCCATGTGTGAATGTGTGTGTGTGTGTGTGTGTGTGTGTGTGTGTGTGTGTGTGTGTGTATGCATGTATGTATCAGAATAGTAGCAAAGTCCCCTGAGGAATGATTAGTCCTTTAGTGTCCCATAACTTAAATATGATAATATAGGCTTACAACATTTAACCACTGATATTACCTCAAATGATTTTATATGTAACATATATATGTTGGACATAATATGATAAAGTTATAGAGGAAGATATTGCATATATATATATATACTCACAAACATTCTTTAAACAAAAGACAGGGCACTCATGTGATTTGTAGTTCTCATTTCACAGCTTGTCACACAGCCTCAGCTGGTAGCTATAACTACCTTCTCTACCTCCCCTATCCTGTATTTGCTTCACCCACACCCAGCACCCCTATTCTTTCCATGGGTGACTTATATCCCCATCCCTGAATGGTACAGACTCTTTGTCATGCTGCCTGTACTGGATTGTAGTTTCCCACTGGCTTCCATAGTTTCCAGAACGGGAGACTTTGTAACACACCAGTCTGTGGAATAGTGTTGAAGTAAGCCCCCTTCCTCCTGCCTTCAGGCTCAAGCTGTACAAAAGCTTAGGGGAACAAAGCAAGAAAGCAGAAGTGAACTCAGCCTGTCAACTGGATGCTAACAAGGATGGCAAGGTAACAAACACTTCAGCAGAGATGCAAGATTAGAGACGAGACAAAGAAAGGGAGGCCGAGGGGACTGTTCACATCAAGAGTGATGTCAGGAGCTGCACGCTCAGATTGCTACCGTCCTCCGCTGTCCTGGATCCTCCCACAAGTCTGGGCTCAGGGGCTAGCTTTGAAGAACTGGTCACCATCCTGCTGTATTACTGAATATATTTCAGAGTTTCCTATTCTGAAAAAAAGAATAGTTTGCTTTCTGTTGCTATGATCTAAGGCATTTTGGGGACAAAATGGTTTTTCATCTTGCACTTGTAGGTCGCAGCAGTCATTGGGGGAAATAAGAACAGGGACCTGGAACAGGAGCCTGGGAAGAGTGATGCTTGCTGCTGTCTCACTCATTGGCTCATGATTCACCCCAGGACCAGGCCTAGGGATGGTGGCACCCACAGTGGGCTCAGCCCTCTCAAATCAGTCAAGACATTCTCTCCCAGTCATAGCTACAGGTCAGTGTGATAGAGGCCTTCCTTCTCCCCTGTTTTAATATTTACTTGATGTACATGAGAGCTTTGGCAGCCTATGCCTGTTACTGTGTGCCTGTCTAGTACCTGAGGAAGTTGGAAGAGGACATCAGACTCCACAGAACTGGAGTTGTGGATGGTGTGAGCTACCTATTAGGTACTGGGAATTGAACTTGATTCTTTTACAAGGACAGTAAGTGCTCTTAACTGCTGAGCCATCTTTCCAGCCCCAACACAATTTCTTAAGGGAGGTTCCCTTTTCCCATGTGACTCTAAGTTTGTCAAATTGACATAAAAGCTAACCAGAACACAAGATTCTGAGTTTGTTTTATTAGTGTTTGGAAAGAAACAACAACAAAACCCTGAGATAGAAAAACAGGGCAAAGGTCACCCATGTGTGAAGCTCTCTCACACATCCGTATCTTAGTTAGGATTTCTATTTCTGTGAAGAGACACCATGGCCAAGGCAACTCTTATAGAGGCTAACATTTAATTGGGGCTGGCTTACAGTTTCAGAAGTTTAATTCATTATTATCATAGCAAGAAGCATGGTAGTGTGCAGGCAGACATGATGCTGGAGAAGGAGCTCAGAGTTCTACATCTTGATAGGAAGGCAGCCAGGAGGAGACTAGACTCCACACTAGGTGGATCTTGAGCATAGAAACCTCAAACCCACCCCCACAGTGACACACTTTCTCCAACAAGGCCACACCCATTCCAACAAGGCCACACCTCCTAGTAGTGCCACTCCCTATGGGCCAAGGATTCAAACACTCCAATGGGGGCCAAGCCAATTCAAATCACCACAGTATGGTTTTCTGCAGACCCTACCCAAGATGAGAGGCATTTGCATGGTATGTGTGATGTGCTGGGCTGAGTTTCCCACATTGGAAATAAAAGCATAGCTGAAGAAATAATCTATGTTTCCACATAGCTAAGACTGATTAGAATGAGGCCTCTTATATGTCTCTTAGCATCCTAGAAACTTCTAGAAGTATTACATTCTATGTACTACACAAGAGTTAATATGTCTCAGCATCCAAGACGATTTTTGCTTAGGCCTTGCAGTACATGTCTGCTCCCTCAGATACTGAAGTGACTAAAGCAAGAGAACTTCAAGTTCAAGGCCAGCCTGGGTTGTAGAGTAGGCATAGCCACCCCCCTTTGTCAGCACCTCCCTCCCCTTACAGGTCTCTTCCACATTCACAACCCTTGGATTTGCTTTATGAGCCTCTGAGGTTTTACTAGGATCATCTATCTGTGCAGCCAAAGGGTTGGAATTATCCATTGGAAGAACTCAGTGGGGAAGATTCCAGGTCCCTCTTCCATCTGCTGCAGGGCACCCTTTGTCCCCAGCATAGGGCAAGTATATGGAGATGTGCCTTTCCCACTCCTTGGGAAGGCATGTGGGTCAAAGACTAGAAAAACCTCAACTCACTGACCCCTTAGGAGAGGGATGGGTGGCACGTATCTACACTCACACCCTTCCCCCAGCTCCCCTGGGGATCATCATGGCTTCTCATCCAAGGTGGGAAAATGCTCACCACGCTAAGCTCTCCTTAGTGCTTCTTCTAGTCTTGTCTCATTTCCTCTTGTCAATGCCCACCACTGTTCTGTTTCAAGTGAACCCACCTCTCAAGTTCTCTCAAGTGAACCCACCTGCCCTTGAATACCTGTCTTGAGACCTGGAACTAAGTTAAGCACATGGTTAAGGCTTCCAAATAATTTGCTAATTCATGCAACATGTATGTTCTGATTCCAGGCTTCGTGTCATGTACCTGGCAGTTGTTGGCATTATTATAGGACCAACATTCAGGTGGTTCCCTCACAACCTTCCCTTCCAACAGGAAAATTGGATAAACAAACAAACAAACAAACAAACAAACAAACAAACAAATGAATCAGACTGTGACTCTGATGGCTTAGCAGTTAAGAGCACTGGCTGCTATTCCAGAAGTCCCTGGTTCAGTTCTTAGCACCCATGTGGCAGCTCACAACCATCTGCAACTCCAGCTCTAGAGGAAGCAATGTCCTCTTCTGATCTTCCTGGGCACATGGTGCAGACACACACTTAGGCAAAAACACTGATGCACAATTTTAAAGTGAATTTTAAAAATATGCCTGTGTGTGCAAGGGACTATGGAAGATTCTGAAAACCTGAGGTCCTAGATGCTTAGCCAGGCCTGCTCTCTGTGTGGCTCTCCCATGTGAACACATGGCTGCCATGTCTCTCCCTTCCACCTCTACCCTTGGTACCCAGCCTAGGGCCTGCCACTTGTTGGGAACTGCTTTTCTTATGGAGGACAACCTCAGCAGGGTCCAAAGGACCCACTCTATGTTTTGCTGACTCTTCAGTCTGGCTTTTGGCTACAGTGATCAAGGCTCTGTACTCTTTCTAGTGGTCCAGACCCTCTAGTGCTGAAGTTATCCAGACCCTGGATCTAGCAGTTATGACATATGGACCAGTGCCGACTACTGTAGCTTGAATATGGAATGTCCCCTCAAAAGGCTGATGAGCTGAAGACCTGGTCCCCACCTGGTGGTACTTTCCAGAGGGGATTAGATCAAGAGTTGTCAATTCTCTCTCTTTTTTTAAAAAAAGATTTATCTATTTATTATATGTAAGTACACTGTAGCTGTCTTCAGACACTCCAGAAGAGGGTGTCAGATCTCGTTACAGATGGTTGTGAGCCACCATGTAGTTGCTGGGATTTGAACTCTGGACCTTCGGAAGAACAGTCGGGTACTCTTACCCACTGAGCCATCTCACCAGCCCGAGTTGTCAATTCTCAATGGCTCCATCTATTGATGGATCAGCAACTGACTGAGCCTGGGGATGGGAGTAGAGGAGCTAAGCCCGGCTGGAGGAAGTGGGTCACTGCAGGTGTGACTCTGCAGGAGGTGTCTTGCCCCTGAGTCCCTCCTCTCTGTTCCTTTCTGCTTTCTGGCTCCCAAGTGTAGAGCTTCTTTTCTCTGTCACACACTTACGCTGTGTTGTTATGTCTGCTTGACTGTTGGCCTGATGTAGCAATGGGACCAGCCCTGAGTAGGACTGAACCATAAACCAAGACAACCCTTGCTCCTAAGTTGTTCAAGGAATGTTGTTTTGTTGCACTGAAGAAAAACTGGCAGAAACTCTGGTCATGTTGAGTGGCATCAAGGACATCCTTCACCAAGTAGTTTCAAGACAGTAGACTCTATCAGGACCTTCAGAATGTGCTTCACAGCGTTCTCCCAAATACCTCCAGGCAAGAAATATTTGATGAGAGGTTTTAGAGATGGTGATTGAGACTCAAAGAGATGGAATGTCTTCTGTGGATGCCCATGTTAATTCCATGCCAGGGTTGAGGTTTCCGATCAGTACAGTTGTGAACACAGCCATGCTGTGTGCAACCAACTGCCAACCAGAATTAAAACATAGGGGGTTCTGTGGGGAATCTTGGGAAAAACCCAGACTCTATCCTTTGACATGGGTAGCCAACAGCTGGTGCTGTGTGACGCTGTTGGTAAGGAGCTTTGAGGAAGCATCTGCTCATCCCAGATAGAGAACCAATGAGAGACCAAAGTATAGATACTACCAAAGTTCAACTTGGTGAACTAATGAGTTTCATTGGCGTTACTCACAGGGGTGTAGGTAAGGGGTTACTCATGGGAGTGTGGGTAAAAAGTTACAGGAGTGTGGGTAAGGGGTTAGACACAGGAGTGTCTGTAAGAGGTTACTCACAGAAATATGGGTGAGGGGTTACTCACAGAAGTGTGGGTGAGGGGTTACTCACAGGAGTGTGGGTGAGGGGTTACTCACAGAAGTGTGGGTGAGGGGTTACTCACAGGAGTGTGGGTGAGGGGTTACTCACAGGAGTGTGGGTAGGGGTTACTCACTGGAGTATAGATGAGGGTTTACTCACAGGAACAGAAATAACTCAGACACATCTGTATCACCAAAGTCCACCCAGCATTGGTGACAGCTCACAAAACTGGAACACAGTAGACAGCCCACACAGTGTCCACAATGGGCTGTTCCACATAGGTTGGAGAATGTCCATGTCTAGGTAGCTCTGTTGGTCCAAACCTCTCCAAGGTGTGAGCCTCTTCTAGACAACTCTGCTAACCTGAGAGTTTCTCAGCAGTCTTATGGCATGTAAGCTGGGGCAAGTTGAGCCTAGCGAATCTGTCAATTTCAGGGACTTCCTAAAACTATTGAGTTGCTTACTTCCTGAGTTTTTAAGGAACTTCCCTGCAGAGTAGAAAGTTTCCTCACACATTAGAACACCCTACATCTTAATGAGTTTTGCTCCAAGCATGTTTTATCTCAAAGGAAATCCCACACTACAGTCAGTTTCACCAGCACACTGATGCTCACTCTCAGGAAACCGTCCAGAATCCGCAGTGCCAAACAGGGAGGCAGAGGTCTCGAGTCCTTGTCTGCTTCTGAGGGACAGCAGCAGGTTTCTGTAGAGAGTCACTGGCTTCCATTGTTTTCCTCGTGCATTGGAAGTGCTGGTTAAAGGGAATTAAGAAGCTGGAGTTGACTGGTATAAGGTGGTCCTGGCTGAGCATCCTCCTGTGAATCTCCACAGTGGTGCTGATGCTGGTGGGGACCATCCTCTCTGGGCTGCTTTTTGGCAGTCATATTTAGTGCTTGGTAATTCCTAAATAATGTCTTAGGTAATGTCCTCCACTAAATCTCTTCATAATCTAACCTGTAGCTATACATGTGCACATATGGAACTTCTCTATCAAGAGTCAGTTGCCTTACAGAATGATGCATGGTTGGGCCTATACATGGATACTGGGAAGAGTGCATGGAATGATCCACATTTGTTTGATGGCATTCTGTAGCTCTCTGGGAAGTGTTCAACAAAGCCTGTTTTCTTTGCATGCATCGGAGCCTAGCTTCTGTCAGTTTATATATTTCTCAAGGATGCTGTCAATTCCTCACTTCTTGAATCAGTTAATTATGTAGCTGACTGTCTGTTTCAGCAGAGAAACCCCTAAGTTGCCTAGGATCTCACCCACCTCCCTGCAAGTTGATTTGGTAAAGACTCACCATAGCCTTTCTGGCTGACCCAGTGATTCACCAGATACTGGAGGGGCCTGGAAGAGATGGCTTACCTCTCAGAGGCAGCATGTGTCCTCTTTGTCATCCAGGAAGTGGGATGTTGCTGTCAGCTCTGTCCTCACACAAAGTGAAGAGGAAGCTACTGGAGGACTAGAGGCCCAAGAACTGGGCCTGCAGACCAGCTTTTTAGCAGCCTGGATGCCTTTCTCAGCCCTGTAGCTGTGATCTCCATGTTTGATAGATCAGTCTGTGCATCATAGGCCAATAGTTTTGTTTTTGTTTTTGTTTTTCCTGTGACATGGCAGACCAGGGTCTCATTAGATTTGTTCTCACTGGCATACATTGAGATGTAGAGGTGGTGAGGGAGACATGGAGAGAGAGGGAGGGAGAGGGAGAGGAGGAGGAAGAGGGGAGAGGGAGGAGGAGAGGGACAGGGGAGGGGAAGGGGGAGGGGAGGAGGAGCTTCAGCATTGACTACCTCTGGGGAAGAAGAGGGTGTGTAGGCTGAGTCCTAGCACTCAGGAGGCTGGGGCACAAGGCCAGTGAGTTCAAGACCAACCTGGCTTACATAGTGAGATCTGCTGCCTCCCATCAGACACTAATGCTAAGGTCTCATGTGGACTTCTCTGGTACACAGGTGTTCCTAAAGGAAAGTTGTGTTTTTCTACCATGGAGACATGGCTGTTAGGTTTAACTACTTGATCCTTGGCATGAAGGTGATGGAATTTTCCCATGAGGAAAATGTTTGGGGCGGGATTGAAGTTCCCCTGACTGATCACAAGCTCTGGGTTCCTTCCAGGACCCAAGGAGAGAAGAGACCCAGAAGAGGTGCTTTGATAGCAGTCAGAAAATCTCTGGAGCATGGGCAGAGAACTCACAGTCTGTTATTGAATGGAAGCTAGAGTCCAAAGAGGAGAAGTATGAGTCCTTGAAAAAAAATTAAAGAATCACTTCTGGATACAAATGTAGGAACTCAAAGCAGAAGCCTGAGATTATCTTTCATATCGATATCACATTCAAGGCACTTTACTCATAGCAACGGGAGGTAGAATGAAATCCAATGATGGTTTACAAAATGGATAAGCAGAATGTGGTACGTACATACTACAGACTATTTTTCAACTTTCAAACAGGCAAGTGAACCTGAACAGCGCCCGAGCATGCCATGCTAAGTGACATAATCCAATTCTCTACGAGTTAGATTAACTCTGCTTCTTTGAGATACGTGGAACAGTGTGTTCCTGGTGAGAAGTAGCAGAAAGATGCCGAGTAGGGTGTATGGAAAGAAGGAAATAAGGAGCTCTGGCTCGATGCCTATGGAGCCTTCTGGGATGACGAGACATTTTGATGTTAGACAGCCATGGGGTCATAATGGACATGTAGCCACACATAAGGAACAGGGTGGGTGAGGGAAAGGGAGATGTGACATTGTTGAATGACAGAGAAAGTATTAACATGTATAGAGATGTATATGTATGAATACATATACACATATATACATTTCTATACATATACATTCACATATATGTATGTGTAACTAACTATAACACATGCAGAGACACATGCACACACATGCACACACACGCGCACATGCAGAAGAAGGAAGGAGAGGGTCCAGGAGATGAGCATTTTTCCCCTGGTTTTGAGTAGTGCTGCCAGTGGAGTCCCAAGCCATGCATGTGCTGGGCAGGCTCTGTACCACTGAGCAATACCTACAGTCTACAGTTGCTTCCTTTTTGCCTAAAGAAACACTCTATGGACAAACAAGAAACTAATAAAGCTAACATCCAGTAGGCAATGGTTCAGGGAAGACAATAAGATTCTCTGGGTATATTTATTTTTAATATAATTTAAAATTTTAGTTTGTGCTACTGTGTTACTCGTTTAAAACTTAATCTAAAAATAAAACTTTGTAAAGGGAAAAAGTTTTTTTTTTTATTATTAAAAAAAAAAACCTATGAAGGGGGCTGGAGAGATCTGGCTTCAGTATTAAGAGCATTTACCACTCTTGTAGGGGTCCCAAGCAGAGTTCCCAGTAATGTAGCTATTCACATCCACCTGAGACTACAGCTCCAGGGATAAAATACCCTTTTGTGGCCTTCATGGGCACTGCATTCACATACACAGATATACATACACATAAACAATAAAATAAGTTTTGTTTATTTTTTTATTAATTATTTATGTACTTTCCATCCTGATTGCAGCTTCCCTCCCTCATCTCCTTCCAGTTCCTTACTCTACCCTCCCCCCCCCCCCACATCCTCCTTTTCTTCTCAGAGAAGGGGAAGTCTCCCGTGGATCTCACCCAGCCTTGGCAGATCAAGTTGCAGTGTGACTAGGTGCATCTTCTTCTACTGAGTCCAGACAGGGCAGGCAAATTAGGTGAAAGGGATCCAAAGGCACGCAACAGAGTCCCAGTCAGCTCCTGCTTTAGGATTCACACATGAAGACCAAGCTGCATATCGGTCACACACGTGCAGAGGGCCTAGGTCAGTCCCACGCGTGCTCTCTGGTTGGTGCTCCAGTCTCTGTGACCTATGGGCTCATTTTGTAGGTTCACTCTGTGGTTCATTCTGTAGGTTTTCTTGTGGCGTCCTTGCTGTCTCTGGCTCCTGCAATCCTTCCTCCCCTTCTTCCACAGGATTCCCTAAGCTCTGCTTAATGTTTTGTCTGTGGGACTGTGCATCTGTTCCCATCCCAGTGCTGGGCGAAGCCTCTCTGATGACAGCTGTGCTAAGACTCCTGTCTGCAAAGGCAGATAGCAGAAAATCATTAACAATGTCAGAGGTGGGCTCCCTTCCATGGCATGGATCTCAAGCTGGACTAATCGTTGGTTGGCTCTTTCCACATTACTGCTCCATCTTTACCCCTGTACATCTTGTAGGCAGGATACATTGTAGGTTGGAAGTTTTGCAGCTGGGTTGGTGTTCAAATCCCTTCATTGGAAGACTTTCCTGGTTACAGAAGATGTCCATTTCAGGCTCCATATCCCCTCTGGCTAGGAGGCTTAGCTATGGTGATCCTCATAGATTTTTGAGAGTTTCCATTGACCTACATTTTTAGCTCATTCCAGAGATGCCCTCCTGACCGTATCCAATTCTCTCTCTCAAAATCCACAAAGGTTTGTTTGAGATATTTTTTTTTAAAAAGCTTTAAGGAATAGATTGAATGTTATATTTCTAAGATAAAAAGATCAGTACTCAAAAAGTATAAATTCTTTCCAAATTAATTAGTCATTTCAACAACTTTGAAGCCAACAGATTGAAGTAGAGAGCCAGGCAATGTTATTCTCATGTATATACAGAAAAAAAGAGTGTTTTACAGTTTCAAGAAAAAAATAATGAAGGACTTAGGTCATCAAGATTTACTACTAAAACATAATAGTTAAAGTACATCTAAACAGCGTGGTTATAGTTTATGGAAAAACCTAAATTCATGCTTGAAAAACAGTGAGTCCTCAAACAGACCCATGTACATTTGAAAATGTATCACACTGTGAAAATAAAAATTGTCTTGTTTCACAACATTAATAAAAGAAAGTGTAAGAGTGTTATAAATCTATACATTTGGGTGCCTGAGGATAATTATAAGCCCTGGGTTCAATACCCAGGACCACAGAGAGTGAAAAAGCAACGGACCATGACTATAGCCACAGCATAGAAAACATCTTATAAGAGGTAGGTCAGGCCTCTGTGTCAGCAAAGATAAAATATTAATAACCACCATTATATTGGGACTGGAGGATTGGCTCAGCAATTAAGAGTGTGTCCCACTCTTATAGAGAATCTTAGGCTGATTCTCAGCTCTCCTCTTGTGTTGGATGGCTCATAACCACCTGCAATTCCAGCTCCAGAGCACCCTCTTTTGGTCTCTGCCGGCACTGCATTCATGCACACATATAATTAAAAGTAATGAAGTCAAATCTTTAAAAACCACAAATATAAAATCTGAAATACATTGTTACATTGTAAAATATAACACAATTAAAATAAAAACAAATGCCTACTGTTGTGCTAGATTTTAGCATTCCTATTTCTCCCCCAAATAATTTATATACTTAAAACAATTCAAATCAAAACACCAGGATTTTGAGGGGGAGGGAATTAACAGCTTGGTTTAAATTTTAAAGAAGCATTGAAGACCTAAATATAGTAGAGGCAAGTCTTAAGTAAAAGGTAGATGATTTACTCTATTGGTTATCAAAAGGATCACAAAGTTACAACAATTAAGACTGTAGGGCTAGCTCAGAGGTGGGGAAAACTGGCAATAGGAAGAAGAGAGAGCAAGAGAGAGAGAGAGGGAGAGAGGGAGGGAGAGAGAGAGAGAGAGACAGAGACAGAGAGAGAGACAGAGAGAGACAGAGAGACAGAGAGACAGAGAGACAAAGGGGGAGAGAGAGAATGTGTGTCTTGGAGTCATAAGAGAAGTCACACTACAGAGTGATTCCTTCATTAAACACTGCTTGGTCAGCAATAGATGGGAAAGCGACTTAGTCCTGACCTTACCCTATCCCACCCACACACAATAGTCTATTCTAGATAGACTGTACATCTAAATTAAAAGGGGGAAAAAGCCCTAGACACAAATCAGACTATTCTTCTTACCTTGGAGTAGATAAGACTTCTTAAACCAGATCTGAACAGCACCACTGTCAACGAGGATTGATACATGAAACTGTCTTCAAGGCAAAAAGTCTTGCTTATTAATAGACAGGATAGATGGCTCAGCACATAAGGACATTGATGTTCTTACAGAGCATCTGAGTTTCAGTTCCCGGCACCCATACCAGACAGCTAGGAACTGCTTGTAAACCCAGCCCAGAGGCACTTCTTATGATACACATAGACTCACCTTGCTGCATATATGTATATAAGTGTGTATGTGTGTGTGTTAGAAAGAATTAGCCTTTTTCTTTGACTGTTGTGTCAGTGTTTTCTATGGTCTCTTCTGCACCTGAGATTCTCTCTTCTATCTCTTGTATTCTGTTGGTGATGCTTGCATCTATGACTCCTGATCTCTTTCCTAGGTTTTCTATCTCCAGGGTTATCTCCCTTTGTGATTTCTTTATTGTTTTTATTTCCATTTTTTAGATCCTGGACAGTTTTGTTCAATTCCTTCACCTGTTTGGTTGTGTTTTCCTGTAATTCTTTAAGAGAGTTTTGTGTTTCCTCTTTAAGGGCTTCTACCTGTTTACCTGTGTTTTCCTGTATTTCTTTAACAGAGTTACTTATGTCCTTCTTAAAATCCTCTATTGTCATCGTGAGATGTGATTTTAAATCAGAGTCTTGCTTTTTCGTTGTGTTGGGGTATTCAGGGCTTGCTGTGGTGGGAGAACTGGGATCTGATAATGCCAAGTAGTCTTGGTTTCTATTGCTTATGTTCTTGCCTTTGCCTCTCGCCATCTGGTTATCTCTGGTGTTAGCTGGTCTTGCTGTTTCTGACTGTGGCTTGTCCCTCCTACAAGCCTGTGTGTCAGCACTTCTGGGAGAACAGATCTCTTTGAGAGGAATTTGTGTATGGAGAGCTGTGGCACAGGGTCAGCTCCAAGGTGCAGACAGAAACTGGAAGGATCCTGTCCCAGGCTGCTGCTTGGTTCCTGTGCCCTGAGGGCCTCGGGTGGGTTCCTTGGAGCAGAAGTGATGGTCTTACCCTTGCTTACAGTTGTGTCAGCACTCCTGGGAGACCAGCTCTCTCCTGGCGGTATTTGTATATAGAGAGCTGTGGCACAGGGTCAGCTCCAGGAGCAGACGGAAACCAGAAGGACATATTAGTCTTTTTCAAAGGCATTATAAGTGAAGGACAGATCACAGATAGAGAAAATATATTTTTGTAACACAAATAGCAAAAAGACAACTTGTTTTCCATGGTAAGCAACCAAAAAGAATACAAAACGACTGTGCTGGCTATTCCTATCTTGTCAAATTCACCTCCTACACTGTAATTTTGTAGCTGGGTACTGACAGTTTCTGCTTTTCCAGACAGGTCCATGCTGGGCTCTGTCAGCAGGGCCCTCTGAAGGAGACCCTGAGGCCGAATGAGAACTGAAGATAGTCCAGGAATGGAATGTGAGCTTCTACAACTTTCCAAGATAGCATAAAGCTCTCATTGCTCACTCCCAGCCATGACAGACTTTGTGTTTTGGAAGTTGGTCTGTCTATATAGCCCAGGCTAACCTTGAATGTGGAATCCTCTTGCCTCAGCCTTCTGAATACTGGGACTCCAAGTCTAAGCCACCGGGGCCTGGGATTTATGGTTATTATACAAGTTCAAAGTCAGCTCTACCTCCTCAGTGCTAACATAAATGGAGTGTGACATTGTGGTGGGCTACTATGCTACTTTTGACTTTCATTAATCAATATTTAGTTTTTACAACAAAAGGAAATCTAATACTGTAGTTGAGACCTGCATGTGTGTGTGTGTGTAAGACACACACACACAAAGATTTTCAAGAATGGAGCTTTGAATTCAAATACACATCACAGTTTCTATCTGGGAGCCACGTGTGGCCAGTGGCTTTGGGTTAAACAAATCAGAGCAAGCCCAGCCCCACCTCCCTTTTTTTGTTTTTTTCCAGACAGGATTTCTCTGTATAGCCCTGGCTGTCCTGGAGCTCACTTTGTAGACCAGGCTGGCCTCGAACTCAGAAATCCACCTGCCTCTGCCTCCCGAGTACTGGGATTAAAGGTGTGTGCCACCACAGCCGGCTCCTATGTCCAGCCCTTCTTATGGTTGGGACTTGGGTCTGGGTATTCCATGTCAGGAGCTTCTGTGGGGCCAGTTGGTCCCTAGCTCTGCGGTGGGACACTGCTCTTTATGACATGTTATATGTGTATGAGATCCACCTATCAGGGCAAACAGATGAGCGCCGGAAGTCTACCTACTTCCAAACTGGCAGCTGGCCATGTGGGATTTACCCAGCAGCTTCAGTGCAGCCTTGTGGTCAGCCAAGAGTGAGCCAGGGTCCCTTCAGGGGTAAACAGACTTCTTCAGGGGCTACATTCTAGAAGGTGAGCTTGACCTTGGGATAAAGCCTAAACCATGGTTCCATAGACTGGTGTGTTTGGAGCAGGTGGGAGCAATAGCCTTTTCTGACAGTGACCCATTCCCTATGTCCCCCTCTCCTCTCTATGGTGCATGCCTCCATCAAGAGTCTTAGGTTTGTATTAGTATTAGGTGTTATGCTTCCAATCAATGTATTGTCATCTTAGAACAACTGAAATGTGGTGCACTAGCATGTGCCAGATCCAAGCCATTGATGCAACCAAATAAAAAGCTCTTCTGCTTAGAGTTATAAAGCTGTGGTTGGCGACCCAGCTGCTACCATGCTCCTTGGGGAAAGTCTGTAAAGCCATGATGCCTGGCACCTCTTCCAGAGGCCCCGATTTAATCTGTCTATAGTGTGGGCTCAACAGAGGGACTTTAAAAGTGTGATTTCACACGACATGATTTTTGTGTGCTGCCTGCGGGTGCCACACCCACTTAGAAAGCTCAGTGATCTTGGGTACATTAACTAAGTCTCAGGAGTGCTAGTTGCTTTCTGTGTTCCTATGTGCTGACCGAGTGGTCCTGTGAAATATATGAGGTATAGTTAAGTCCTTCCTCTCCCAGATTCTCTGCCACTCCTCATTTCCCTTTTAGTAGCTATCAAGTCTGATGTCTCCTCAGGACTCTACTAGACATGCCTCTGTGATCTCTCCAACCCATTGTCTGTCCATTGTCCTGTTCTCTCTGCCCAACCTCCCCTCTCTATGGCTGTGTATCAAATATCTCCACGGGGCCTCGTTTGGATTCTAAGCTTTGGGCTTTATACTTTGTCCCGACCTCTTTCTAACCTACGTGGCTATCAGGCTCAGCTCCTTCACATTCACACATTGACTTCTCAGTGTGGTTTCCTCAGTCACCCTCCTATCCCACTCTCCCTTACTGCTCTCTGTTTTCCACATTATAGTTTTTCCTTGATTATGATTGACTAGCCACCCATCTCCTCTGCCCAGGATGTCTATCTGCTTTGTCTCTGAAATATCTAGGCATGCACGATGCTACTGAAATTTGAGTATGTCCATCAGAAGAGTGTATGCTGGAGCCTTAATTCCAATGTCAGTCCACAGTCCAGGAGGTGAGTCAGCTGGGAGGTGTTTAAGTCATGGAATGAGGCTTTTCTTCTCTGAGTTCTTCTCAGATTGTTGCATTAGTTACAACAAGCACACTTGCATTGTTACAAAGACACCTTGTTCATTTGTCTCATTCATGAGACACCATACTGTTGTCCTTGTTTCTCTACCATGAGTCAATGTATCATAAAGCCTTATCTAGATGCAGCCAAAATAAATTTCTTCCTTATAAATTACCTAGTCTCAGGCATTCTGCTGTAGCAACTGAAAACAGGCAGAAGTGGGTACTCTCTGATGTCTCATCATTTGGGGTAATACACACACACACACACACACACACACACACACACACACATGCTGAGTAATATCTGCTGAGGACTCATTCAAACACATTTGTGGGTAGAGTTGGTGATGAGCTTAAGTATTTAACTTCCCCCATCAAGTATCATCTAGAATGACAGCAGGACATTTGGTCAGTAGAGGTGCTGGGCCAACACCTTCCCTGGAGATCTGTAAACAGAGAGTCAGAAGCAGAGTCTTGCTGTTGGCTTCAGGAAACACAGGAAGGGAACCAGAAAACCCTGACATTTTCCTGCTGACTGTCTCCTGGCATCCTTTTCAGTCCCCTCTAACTGCCTTGTGACAAAGGGATTGTGATCTCATGGAAACCCATTTTCCAGTTTCATCTGAGCTAGGTAAACATGGAGAAGGGATAAGGGGAAGGAGTCTACATTGTTCAGAGAACATTCTTCATTTGGTCAACTTCTTGTTTTAGCTTTAATAATGCCCCCCCACACACACACACCAAAAAAAGGCACCTATGAAAAGAATGTATTATTTAAGAAGAAGAGACCATGATAGTTATATCACACTAAAAATACACTGCATTATTTACTGTGTGCTTTCAATTAAGCCCAGAGGGAAGAATGAACTCTGTAGAATGACCTGTGACAGAGCAGACATGAGATGAGAGGGGATTCCCCCAAATGATGAGAAATCTGTAAAGAAACAAGTGGACCCAAGGCACAGATGAGCATGGCAAAACAGCCACAGAGAAAACCAAGCCCACAGGAGGACAAGTCCCAAAGGCCCCTACATGGTGCAGCTCGCCTTTCAGGCCAGAACAGATAATCCAAGATTCAGATGGCACACACACAAAGTGACAGAATTCTAAAGAGTGTCTCAAATATCAAATATTTAAGCATGCATTCTTTTAAAAATTGTTTAAAACTTTTCATTTTTTGAGAATTTCATACATGAGTACTGTATTACATCATTTCTACCTCTTTCTTTCCTCCCTCTAACTCCTCCCACATCTATTCTCTCGAAAGTTAGTGAACTCTTCCGGTTTAATTGTCATAGTTATACATAGATAGATATATGGAGTATTCATTCTTCATAATTCCAAAATAAAAGAGTTGAAATATAGAAAGAAATGAGTAATAGAAAAATACATACTATTGAAATATAGTATATATTATATAATGTATATATACATTAGAAATATATATGTAGTATATATACATATAGAAATATAGTATATAATATATAATGTTCTGCTTCTCTGCAAAAGACCAGAAACACTCCATCATTTCCATTTCCTCCTCCTTCTCCTTCTCCTCCTCCTCCTTCTCCTTCTTCTTCTTCTTTTTCTTCTCCTCCTCCTCCCCTTCTCCTCCTCAACCCTCTCCACCTCCTCCCCTTCTTCTCCTCCCCCTCTCCTCCTCCTCCTCCTTCTTCTTCTCCTCCTCCTCCTCCTCCTCCTTCTCCTCCTCCTCCTCCTTCTTCTCCTCCTCCTCCTCCTTCTCCTTCTTCATCTTCTTTTTCTTCTCCTCCTCCTCCTCCTCCTTCTTCCTCTTCCTCTTCTCTCTCTCTCTCTCTCTCTCTCTCTCTCTCTCTCTCTCTGTGTGAGATATTTTCTTAATTAGTGATTGATGTGGGAGAACCTGGTTCATTGTCGAAGGTGTTGTCTCTGCGCTGGTGGTCTAGTGTTCTATAAGAAAGTAGGCTGAGCAAGACAGGGGAAGCAAATCAGCAAACAGCATCCCTCCATGGCATCTGCATCAGCCCTGCCTCTAGGATCCTGTGCTGTTTGAGTCATGTCATGATTTCCTTTGATGATGGACTGTGATGTGGAAGTATAAGCCAAATAAACTGTTTCCTCCCCAAGATAATTTTTGTCATGGTGTTCCATTAGAGTAATAGAAATCCCAACTATGACAACACTCATACACAGGCACACAAATACATAGTTACAAATAAATAAATTAAAACTCCCAAAGCCCAGGGTGAGTAGACACAAAAATAGTGTGAAAGAATAACCCACACTCCCCCATAGTTCTAGATTCAATATGTTGAGTAAAATGGGAGACTGACAAAAGTCAAGGATGTAACCATTTTAGTTCTTTTAAATCAACTAAAGAAAGTCTAAGGATCCAATGGCAAAGCTCAGCTGCTCTCAAAACGAATAGATTTGGGGAAAAAAAGACAACTGCAAATCCCACAAGAGAAGGAGAAAGAAGGAAGTGTGTGCTGTGTCCTGTATAGTAAGCTCTTGGAAAGCTGACTGGGGGCAGTGAACAGATCAAGAAAGACACAGAAAGAACAGACAGACACATTGACCCAAAAGCTAGAGGCAGGAGATCTGTGGCTCTAGGAGAGAGGCACTTGCTACACAGCAAGCCAGAACCTCCGCACATATAGTATAAACCACCCAGGAAGAAAAGGTAGGTAGTCTCTGAAGGCGGTGCCTACCTGTAGGTAGGTACTCTCGGGCTGCAGTTATCCCAGTGTAGGAAGAAGCAGTTGGTAGTTTTGAGAATACACTGGTCAATCATTTATAAACCCTTGTGCATGCTGTCAACATTTACACTTAGACTAGAGGGAAGCTTTGCAGTCCCTCCGAGTCTCACCATGGAGAAGGCTTTGCCACTTCCATAGGACTGGGGCACTGAGGTCCTTGACACATCTTTGCAGATGGCAAACAGCAATCCATTCAGTCAGATCTTCATCCTTTCTGTACACTTCCACCCAAGGCTTCCTCCCCTCTCCACAAGTCACCAGAAAACAAAGAATAGAGCAAAATAATAGCAACCACTACTCTGGAACAGAACCAACCAATAGTAAAGCTAGAAGCTGGAAAATGGGAAAGTATCTTAAAATATGTCTTAATGTGTGGTTTCTGTGTATACATTTATATTTTGCTTTAGTGAAGATGTAAATATCATGATAGGGAAAATTTCATAGTTTTTAAACAAGCTTTTAAAAATTCATTTTTGAGAATTTCATACATCTTTGATCATATTCATCTCCTTTCCCAGCTCTTCTCAGATCTACTCTCTTCTCTAGCCACCCAACTTTTCTTTTTAAGAAAAAAGATTTTCTAAAGTCCATTTTTCAGAAACCAGAAAATGTGCGATAATATGCAAAAAGTATACTCTTCTTGTACATCTATCTAGTGATTATGTAAAAAAAATAAATGTTATGATTTTTTAAATATTCAGGGCACACTGAGTAGAAATAAAATATTAGACTATGATAGCATGTATAAATGACAGATTGTAAAACAGTCTGGGGTGACTGTGATAAATGTGATATTGAATAGCTAGAAAATTTAAAAAGATGAGAACAACCCACTTACACTTAGAAGATATATGAAAACACAGATGGATAAATAAAGAACTGTAGAAGAAAAACATAAAATTCAATAAAATATTTAGAGTTCATTATAACAATTTTTACAAAAAATGTAAATGAGTTAAACTTTCTGGATAAAGTTCAGTGGAGAGAGTCGCTACAAATGAGGCAGAAATAGCAGGACAAGGAGAGTAGAATCAAAGCCTTAAGGTGTAGTGTGGTGACTTCACAGTACAAGGGAAAGCTTGCTGCATCAATTGTTGATACTTCCTTTCATAAAAGATTTCTCTGTAACTTGGGATGTTATTTTGCAGTATTTTATCCTAAGCAGATCTCTCAAGATTGGATTCAAGCCTACCTGGGACTTTGTCTACCAAGTGTATATTACACTCGTACCTTTACCTGCCGTGTCAACAGCAGTCAAAGCATCCATATTTCCCAATATGGACTCCACCTCAGAAAACAATCTTAACTTTAGATCTATAATTTAATCAGTGTTATTATGTCTACTCAAATTCAGCTCATTTTTATCATTGAGTACTATTCTATTACATTAGTATACCAAAATGTATTTCTCTATCTTATGAGTTTGGGAAACTTATTGGTTTTCTTGCTTTCTTCTTTTCTTTTCTTTTCTTTCCTTTCTCTTTCCTTTCCTTTCCTTTCCTTTCCTTTCCTTTCCTTTCCTTTCCTTTCCTTTCCTTCCTTCCTTCCTTTCTTTCTTTCCTTCCTTCTTTCCTTCCTCCCTTCTTTCCTTCCTCCTTCTTTTCTTTCTTTATTTTTCCTTTTTAAAATTTTGTGCTTTTATAAAGACCACAAGACTAGGGTTGGTGAAATGGCTTGCTGAACAAACATCATGATATAAATTCAATCCCTGAGGCCCATGGTAGAAGAAGATAACTGAGTCCTAAAAGTCACCATATGACCTGTATATATGTATCTGACTCACTCAAACATATACACATGTGCCATATACACACACAGTAATATTAAATTAAAATGTAAAAAGATTGCAGGTGTTAACAGTCAGGAGCATGCCTTTTGGTAGACAGGAGCACAAAGTTTTTGGAAGGAAATTCTCTATCTATCTATCTATCTATCTATCTATCTATCTATCTATCTATCTATCTATCGATATAGATATAGATATAGACATAGACATAGACACAGACACAGACACAGACACAGACACAGACACAGACACAGACACAGACACAGACACAGACACAGACACAGACACAGACACAGACACAGACACAGACACAGACACAGATATAGATATATAGATAGATAGATAGATAGATAGATAGATAGATAGATAGATAGATAGTAACATGTATATATACACACAAATTTTTCTTTAATAGATATTTCCAATTAATCTGGCAAAAGTATTTCATCAATGTGTATCTCATCAATTATATCTCATTGGCCAGCTGAACTACATTTGGCCAACATCAGGTAATGTGAGTATTTTCAATCTTAAGTCTTGTTAAGCTTGCTGGGTCAGCTGTAATCCTAGCACTTAGAAGTTAAAGCCAGAGGATTGCTCTCAGTTGAAGGCCAGCCTGGGAACTGTGGCACCCTGCATTAAGATAAAGCATTAAAACAGAAAACAGAAATGTGTTTCAGGAGGTTTGTTAAAATTTGATTTTGCAGTTTTGCTCTTTCTCCACTTACCTTCTTCCTGTACACATTCTTTTCTTCTTCTTCTTCCTCCTCCTCATCCTCCTCGTCCTTCTCGTCCTCCTCCTCCTCGTCCTCCTCGTCCTCCTCGTCCTCGTTCTCGTCTTCCTCCTCCTCCTCCTCCTCCTCTTCTTTCTTTCTTCTTCTTCTTCTTCTTCTTCTTCTTCTTCTTCTTCTTCTTCTTCTTCTTCTTCTTCTTCTTCTTCTTCTTCTTCTTCTTCTTCTCCTTCTCCTTCTCCTTCTCCTTCTCCTTCTCCTTCTCCTTCTCCTTCTCCTTCTCCTTCTCCTTCTCCTTCTCCTTCTCCTCCTCCTCCTCCTCCTCCTCCTCCTCCTCCTCCTCCTCCTCCTCCTCCTCCTCCTCCTCCTTCTTCTTCTTTTTCTTCTTCTTCTCCTTCTTCTTCTTCTTCTCCTTCTTCTTCTTCTTTTCTGGGGTATGATCTTGCTCTACAGCCCATGCTCTATAGCCATGGTCTTGAATTTATAATTATCTTGCTTCAGCCCACTGAGACTGGGATTGCAGGAGTGAGTCACCATACACAGCTCCATTTTCTTTTTGATGCTTAATGACACTGAACCTTTGTTTATATAATCTTCTATGAGGTTCAGATTTCATCCTCATATTTCTAGTGGATTATCTGCATTCTTTTAAGTGATTATAAGGTCCTCCCTATACTTTAAGCTTCAGATTGTTGAGTATGCATGCTGAGAATGAATCTAACTGATTGTGTGGCCCATGGCTTTCCCCACCAAATACTGCCTTTGATAGATAGTAACACCAAGTTCTAATAACATTCAATGTTTAATATTTTCATTATTGCCTTTGTAAGAGTGAGTATATTTTGGGTCTGTTACATAAATGCAAAGATAATCAAAATATTCTGGTTGTGTTGTTGTTGATGTTCCAGAAACCTGAATTATTCTGATTATCATATTTAGCTCAATGATAGAGCTCTAATTAGATTTTAAGTCTTGCATGAGTTTACCACTCAGAGGCACTGGGAAGTGTTAGATGTATTCTCTCACTGAGCCAACAGAAGGAGATGCCCACAGAGAGCCAACAGGATGGGACAATGCCAACACAGTCAACAGAGTGGGAGATGCCACATAAAACCAACAGGAGGGTTAGGTGTCCATGTAGTGACAACAGGGTGGGGAGACACCTTCCCACATAAATTCATTCTAAGGTACTGTTTCACCATTGTGGAGCTCGAGAAGACTCGTGACCAACAACCACAACCTGAACGCTCAGTAGTACACATGGTCCAGCTTCTTTTTCTTGGTCTAGAAGCTGAGAACCGATAAACACAGTGGCTAAGTTATAGGAGAGAAGTCTGTCAAAGAGTGTTTCAGTTGGAGTTTGAAGACGGCAAAAAGTTGTGTGTATGTAACACACACACACACACACACACACACACACACACACACACACACACACACACTCACTCACTCACAGAGGACACTAGCATTAAAAAAAAACCCAGTGAATTCCATGCAACTTTTCTTATTTATATTTGTTTGTAAATACAGTGGATGAAGTTGACTATAACCAAGTTATACGTAGTCTTTATTATATAAAATATTTCAAATTTTGCTGAGGCAATAACTGTATACAATTGAAGAGTAAATATCTGCTTCAGTCTTTCTTTCTCTCCAATTCCAGTTTTGTTAGACTTTCACGATCTTATTTATAATTAACGCTAATATTGACATTTCCTGCACATATAAGCATTATATGCCGTTGTTTTCATTACTCTCTGTTGCTGTGACAAGAGCAACTTACTTTATATTAGTTTATGGTTTTACCAGACTTTATTTTAGTTTACAGTTCCAGAGGAGAGCTCAACATAGCCAGGGTAGGCAAGGCACGGCACGGCAGCAGGAGAAGGAAGCTGATAGGACGGTTGTTCGAGTTTAGCCATATACTGGGAAAAGAGTGAACGAACAGAAAGTTGGGTGAGGGTATAAAACCTGAAGGCGACCTCCAATGATGTACTTCCGCTAACAAGGCTCCACCTCCTAATGGTTCAGTACCCTACCTAAATAGCACCACCAAGTGGAATCAGCTGTTCAAAGACGTTAGCTTATGAGGAACACTTCTCTCACAAATCTTGAAGAATGATCTACTGATTTCTTATTCTGTTATTGCATTTTTGTTCTCACAAGTCCTCTATCTAATTTCCCTCCTCTATCTGCTGGCTACATCCACATCACAGCTGCCGGCTAAATGGTAATAGAAGTTTATACTAAAATGACGGTGTTGTTTTCTGCCCAGCCAAGCAGTATACTCTGTGCCTTCGCCATGGGCCACTGCTTAACTCTTTACCGTACTTCCTGTTCTCCGCATAGGAAATCATATCTCTTAGGGTTGGAGAGATGGCTCTGCAGTGCTTTGATCAGCTTGACTGCCGTGTATGCTGCGGATGGATGACTGATTTGAGCAGATTCGTGGTGCTTCTTAGCCTTCTATCACCACAGCAAACAGCTGAGGGGAGTCTCCTTTTATCAAGAAAACAGTTTCCTTTTGTTCCCTTAAAGCTGCCTTTTACTTTTCCCCTTTATTGAGATACAAGTTTTTGGCTTATTGTTTTGGAGACTCTAATCCGTGATTGACTCGCTTCCTTCCTGTGTGCTTATGGAGGGACATCATGATAAGCAAAGCCATCTCACAGATACCTAGAAAGAGAACGAGATAAATCAAGGGCTGGGTCCCATCAGCTCCTTCAAGAGCACACTCCCAAGTGACATAAGACTCCCTACAAGGCCCCACCTCTTAAAGGTTTTGCCGGTTCCCAACTGTTCAAAGCCAGTCTGTGCTACATAGTGAGCTTTGTAGCCAACCTGACTACATTGTGAGACCTTAACTCAAAACGACAAAAGTTACAAATAAATAAGTCTTCCAGGAGCCTTTTATTGAAGTTTAATTTTGTGTCTCTCTCCCTCCACCCTTTTCCCCCTCCTTTCATCCCATCCATTCCCTTCTCAACTCCCCTCATCCCCACTTCTCTTCCAAATTCCCCCTTCCTCTCCTTTCTTTTCTTATGCCACATGCATACTTTAGGTGCAAACTGTAGAAAGCAATGTCCTTTCTTTCATTTTTTTTTTTTTTTTTGGTCTTGGATTATGTGTTGATTTTATTTTATTTGTAGAGTGTTTTGACTGACTGTATGCATACACACCATTTCTGTACAGTGCCTTTGGAGGTTGGAAGAGAGTGTTGGATCCCCAGGGACTTGAGTTACAGACAGTTGCGAGCCACCATGTGGTGTGGAGAACTGAACCCAGGTCTTCTGAAAGAACAACCAGTGCTCTTAAATACTTAGTCATCTCCGTAGCCTTAGAGTTTTAAAACCCACTTTAAGGGTTCTCAAATGCTTTGACCCCCTTTCTAGCCCAAAGGTGGGGAGGAAAGATGGTAAATAGGATAAGGGGGTCTGGACCTGCTTAGAAGTAGCTCTTTGGGGCCATTCCAATCTCTGTTTGTCAGGATAGCAGCAGACCACCAGTTCAGGAGCGTCAGGATACCAACCATGAGTCAGCAGCAGTGGCACAATCCAGCAGAAACAGTCAGGCTTCTGCCAAATCTGCCAAGTCAGTGGGAGGGACCAGAACCAGCCGGGATGCCTGGAGAAGTTCTCTGCCGTGGCGCTCTCAATGAAGTGAAGATCAGCGAAGACCTGAGACCAACAAAGTGTTGCAAGGCTAGCTATGCAGGCGTCCTGTCACTGTCCCTTGAGCCCTATTTATACTCCCTCCAAACAACACATGTCCTCCTATGGGTCTTGCCTCAACAAAACACCAAGTGAGTCTTCATCATAAGACACTAACAGAATCTTCCCCTTCTCATCTCTCCCAGCTTAAGGTTATTTTTTGATGATCTTCCTATATTTCTCCCCCATGGTGATCAGATGGAGTAGACTCCTGGCATGGATCTACCTTGTTCTCTCTCCTGTTAGTCATTCGCTTATTTCTCTTAGTCTGTGTTTCACTTTCACCTGTTGAACTACCTCTCTAGGTCCTTTTCAGTTTGCTTTTATTTGGGCACCCCTTCTTTGGTCTGTGTCGTTCACATCTCACCTTTTCCTTTTGAGGACACGAATTGTTGCTGTACACTTGGATTTAAGATCACGATTGCAAACTCCTTGGGAGCTCCATGATGCACGCCAGCTCTCCCCTGTGGCACAGTTGAGAGAACGTTATTTTGCTGTTATTGTTGCTGTTGTTGTTGTTGCTGCTGCTGCTGCTGCTGCTCAGCCCCTTACTAGCAGGATCTGTCAGCCTTTTTATTTGTGGCCATTGGATTTCCACACCAGGGATTCCTCCCATAGCTCACATGGTCACGGGGCTGCACCCACTTACTGACACTGTGGAACTAGGACAAGGGGGACAGGTGTTGGGGTGACCACTCTGGTCTGGTACTCAGTTGCTCCACACTCTCCAGTTGTACACACCCCAGCTGCACATACTTTCCTGCCATCTGGAGCCCCTGTGTTCTAAAGACAATAAAGTTGCAGTCCCCACAGAGACAGAACAGGCCACATGTGGAAGCCACAGAGATTGGAAGAGGCAAGGGGCTGGCACCTCATAGCTCAGGACACATGTGCAACCCAGTGTCTGTCGCCTGAGAGCCCAGCCCAGCCTGTGTCCTTTGGGGAAAATTAATTTGTTTTTCACTGGTATCCTCTCTGTTGGCACACAGCCTTCCATTTCCTTGGCCCGCCTCACTCATTACCTTTGCTCTGTCTCCCATTTTTAAGATTTCACCATTGTCTGCAAATACTGCTGACACATCTCTATTTATCCTCAGCACCTTTACGTGCAATCGTTATTTGGGTTATTTTACTACTGCAGCAGTAACATTTTGAGAGAATGGGAAAAAAGCGCATAAGAAATTGATTCTATGTATTCCTAGATATTTCTTAATATATATAAATTTCTTTCTGTGCACATAGACATACAAAATTAGGTTCAAAATAAGGAGAAAATACTTATAAATCTTATATGTTCACAAGGGTGGACACAAAGAAAGTCGACACGGGTTGTAAAATGTGAGGCCACAGGCCCATATTGTTCGACTAAGTCACTGTGTTATAACCAGTAATGAGTGAGAGACCTGTCCCTTTGCCACCTCTAGACTGCTGCAGCAGGCACCTTTCTGTTGCCTTGAGAAAGTATCCAGGCAAAATGAGGCCTAGGGAAGAAAGGATGCCTTTTAGCTTATGGTTCTAGAAGCGAGCGCCATCAAGGCAGGGAAGGTACAGAGGGCGTCAGAAGCACATCGGCTCTACAGAGTCCCCACTGAACACTGCAGAAATTCCAACTGGAGGAGACTACATGGAGTCTTAATAACTTAACTAACTGCTCAAATTCCTGACGTATAGGACCCAAATAACATGATAAAGCAAGATAATGTGTCTCCTCCCTAAACTACCAATCTCAGAAGAAAAAAACTCCATGACAGAGACTTAGATAAAATCCGAAATAATAGTAATAAGCATGTTTAAAGAAACAAGAAAGGATACAGATAATCTGCTGAACAAATCTGAGAGAGTACAAACAGCTAAGTAGACAAGGGAGAGGATACAGTTGATGGGAATGAAATTTGGTAGAGACATAGAAGGAATGAAGGAACAGAAAACTGCAACGATGCTGGGCATTGACAATGGGATGGATTGGGGGAGGACAGGCTATCAGGGCTTTAAAACACAGTAAACACAGTGAATTATTCACTCATGGCAACAATTAACTTTATAATATGTATAAGTGGAACATAAGTTTATCTTTGGAACACCATGAAAAGACCAAATTGGTGGATGATGAATAAGGGGGGATGAAAAGAAGGAGAGGTGAGGAGGAGAGGTCAGGAGCAGAGAAGAAGGAGGGAGAAGAAGAAGGAAAAAAAAAAGAAGGAGAAAGAATCTTATGCCAAATGCAGAGAAACTATTTTTAATATAATAGTTACAGAAAAGTTTTCCAACTTTTGGAAAGGGGACAATCCAGGTATAAGAGGCATATTGGATGCTAAATGGGCAGGACTCAAAAAAGGAAACTCATATCATAGTATGATTAAAATACTAAATAGATCGAGCAAAAAAAGGGAAGCCCATCAGAATAGCAGCTGATTTTTCTGCAGAAACTTTCAAAGCAAAGAGGTCATAAAATAAAACCTTTCAAGTTCTGAGAGACGACTATGAGTCAACCCAGACCCATAGCTGATGGAGAAAGAGGAAGGTTCCATGATAAGATTCGAAGAAAGGAATTTGTATCCACAAATGTCACTCTGCAGAGGAAGATGGAAGGGATTCTTTGAGTGGAAAGCACTGGCTGACATGACCAAGAGACTCGAGTAGAAGTTAAGCCAATGTAGATGAAATAGGAACAAACACTGTAAAATGACGTCATCCAGAATGGCCGCCATCAAGGAAACAAGCATCAGCCAATGCTGGAGAGGATGTGGAGGAAAGGAACCCTTATCTGTTGCTTATGGAATTGCTTATGCACAAATTATGGAAAATCACATAGGGTTTTCTTTAAAAAAAAAAAAACTTCAAGTTTTAAAATATCCTTAGTTTGAGCTACCATAGTGCCATTTCCAGACTTATTCCCAAAGAACTTGGTATCTTACAACAAAGATACTTACACCTCCATGGTCATTGTTGCTCTGTCTGCTACAGCAAGGAATTAGAACCCATGTAGATACTCCTCTCAAATAATAATTTAAAATAATTCCTGGGTGTCTTAGTCAGGGTTTCGATTCCTGCACAAACATCATGACCAAGAAGCAAGTTGGGGAGGAAAGGGTTTATTCAACTTACAATTCCATACTTCTGTTTATCACCAAGGAAGTCAGGACTGGAACTCAAACAGGTCAGAAAGCAGGAGCTGATGCAGAGGCCATGGAGGGATGGCTTACTGGCTGGCTTCCCCTGGCTTGCTCAGCCTGCTTTCTTATAGAACCAAGACTACCAGCCCAGAGATGGTCCCACCCACAAGGGGCCTTTCCCCCTTGATTAATTGAGAAAATGCCTTACAGTTGTATCTCATGGAGGCATTTCCTCAACTGAAGCTCCTTTCTCTGTGATAACTCCAGCTGTGTCAAGTTGACACAAAACTAGCCAGTACACTGGGAAATTTTTATTAACTTTAAATGCTATTCTTTTCAAAGTTTTCTTGGCCATTGTTATTTGATTTAATACTTGCACCTGTTTATATGTACTTGTGTGTTTGGATTTTCTGTATTATATCTTCTATTGTCCTGTGAAGAGAGGACTTTTTTGTCTCAACCTCAGAGATGCACATCCTCCTCACTCTCCTGTGGGCTCAACAAATAGAACCTGCTGACTTAGCGGCAGGCACTGAGGAAGACACTGGAAGCCTTTGAGAGGATGTGGTTTCTGCTGTTCCAGAGAGCAGAGTTAAAACAACAAGGACCGAGGAAGCCAGTGCCAACAGAGGTGGGAGGCCTTGAAGATACCACAGCTATGAAGACTAGGATGTGACTTGCCTTTCAGGATATATCAGACAATGGAAGTGGGGCCTCCAACCTTCAAGGCCTGATAATGGTAGGAAAAATAATTACTTAATGACCTGGATGTCTCTTGTGTCCCCTGTTAGACACAAGAGGAGGCAGGAGAGCTGATGCCTAAGAGCTTGCATATGAACCTGTGCAGGGGGAAGAGAAGACCTTTGTATGGAGGATAACAAGATACAAAAGGGAGGTTCATGGCCTTGTGGGAGATTAGAAGTTGCCAAGGCTGGGCAAGGTGGTGCACACCTTGAATCCCACACTTGGGAAGCATAGGTAGGTAGATCTCGGTGAATTTGAAGATGGACTGGTGTATATGGAGAGGTCCGTGCCAGTTAGGGGTACACAGTAAGATCCTTTCTCAAAGAAGAGGAGAGGATATGGGAGGAGAGGGAAGGGGAAGACAGGAGGAGGGAGGAGGAGGAAGAGGAGGAGAAGTGGAAGAGGAAAGGGGACAGGGACAGAGAGGAGTAACTGTTCCCGTAATATAATGTAATAAAGGCCAGATTCCAGGCCAATGAAGGAACAGAGCAAGCTTCCATCTTTATTCATTTGTTGCTTTTCTTCCTATCTCACTCAACCTTAGTGGATGCTCCATTTCTTCTCCGAATGGTCAGAAACCCTCATGTCACTGATGAAGCAAAAGAAAAGTTGGGACATTGTGCTGGACACATGGCAGGCACAGCATCCGTTCTTCGTCTATGTCAGGCAGGGATGCTTGTCATCATTATTTTTATTCCTAAACAATATCAAAGTACAAGAACTGTATATGAACAAGCATAGGGCCACAGATTCAGTGGTAACTTATAGTTAGACTTTTTTCCCTGACTTGATGCCCCATTTAACTCTTAGCTTACTTCATATATCAATGTCAGAGGAGTCTACTTGTAAAGTTGATTTCATAATATTGCATCCAATTCTGCCAAGCTAATGCTTTGGTTCTTCACTGGCCCCCACGGGATATTTACAACAATAATTCTATTAGACTCTCAAAATACATGAATAAACTCTTTAAAACGTTTTAATGGCCATATTATCTGATTGCCATGCAAACAAACCACATATAAGTAATGTTAAATGAGAAACTACTTGAAATTTGATGAACACATTTCTACATAACTCAGTAAACAACAGACGATAACAACAAACAAAGTCTATGGAGAAAATGAGACAATGACATAGGAAGAAAATTCATGGGCTGCAGCCAAAGCCGTACTTATTATTAGAATAATACTCTCAACTGCGCTTCTTATTAAGAAAGACAACATTAAAAACACGTATTCTGACCATTAGACTCAACAAATCAGCAAAAATATTTAAAAAAATAAAGCAGGAAGAGGGAATTAGCAGAAATAACAAAAGCATAAATATGCAGTCAGCAGAATTGCTAAATAAATGAGGTCGGGTTCCCTGAAATGATGAATAAAATATTCAAAACTAAGAAATCTAATCAAGGAATGAGGAGACCAAAATAGGACTGAGAACAAAGATATAATCAAAGATATGAAGGGGATTTGTAGACTTTCCAGAGATTCCTATACACAGCTCTGCTAAAAATGGAACCCATGCAACACTGAACATCTTCAAAGAAGACATATTGAAATCGGCTTAAGATAAATGTAGAAAAAACACATCGACCAAAGACTTCTAAGAAGAGAAGTTCGTGTTTGAAGCCTGTCCTATAGAGAACTCTGGCCAGCTGTATAAGGAAAGCCCGTGTGAAGGACCTGTGTGAAGATGCTGAGACCCATTGAGGCACAGGCAGTGGTATCAACCTCATGAAGGAGGAGAGACTTTCATTGTTTTCTTTGTCCTGAGTGTTGAACTGTGTCCTGACAAAGACTCAACCCCTGGGTTATAGCACCAGCTCTTGATTCTCTGAGACAGGGTTTCATTGTTTGCCTAGGCTGCCCTTGAATTTGCAGTCTCCCCACCCTGCCTCCCTAGTGAAGAGATCATGGGTGAGCACCACGCTTGGCTGACTGCGCTGCTCTCTAATGATTCCGAAGAAATGAGAAAGTCGGTAAGCTCCCTCACTCTGTGTCTGTCTGTGTATCTGTCTCTCTTTCACAAGCACATATACTTACATACAAAAATAAGCTTTAGTCTATACTGAAGGGTTAGGGTTTAGCTCAGTGGCAGAGGGTACAAATGGTCAATCCATGAAGACCTTTGTTCAGTCTCTAGCACCCAAAAGCAAATTTAAAAAAATGGAGAGAATATATTCTGTAGTTCTTTTGCTTGCAATATAGCTACATACTTTGAAAACCCAAGGGAATCAACAAGAAACTCAATGAAATTGATAATAGCACCAAATGTGAACAATAAGGGTAAAGTGTACTTATTGTCTATTTTACTAGTGACACTCAGTTGATAAATATAATAAAAAGATTCTCACTGTGAAAACATGCACAAACAAGGCTCAGAAATAAATTTGACAAGAATCATGCAGAACCAATGGATAAAAAACCTGTAAAATACAAATTTGTGGAGGTGAAGCTGTGGCCAGTCTAGGTTACACAGCAATAACACATCTGGAAAAAAATTCCACCCCTTAACTTTATGAAGAGTCATTGAATAAAACTTATAAACAGAGACACAGGTAAAGACGTATGGTAGCACAAAAGAAGAGGGAAAAAGAGGAGACAGAGACAAAGAAAAATGGAGAGAGAGACAGAGAGAGAGAGAGAGAGAGAGAGAGAGAGAGAGAGAGAGAGAGAGAGAGAGAGAGAGTACACAGTAGGTTCCCTTTTATAGTCTAATATTGACAACATCCTTTTGGGCTGGCCTCAAACTTATGACACTCCTGCCTTAGCCTCCCCAGCATTGGGGCTTCAAAACCAAGGAACCTAGACAAAAAAAAAAAAAAAAAATAAGGTGACCACAATAGAATTGAGAACAAGGACATAATCGAAGATATGATGGGGGTTTGCAGGTTTCCAGAGACATTGATGCACAGCTGGGCTACTATGCCTAGTTGAGATTTTTTAAAATGTAGCATGGAAGTCCTTTCTACTGGAAAGTCACAGATAGAGCTACCATGGAATGAAGACATCTCTTCAGTGTCTGAGTTCCAACCAACATGTCAGAGGCATTTCTAATCCATGTCCAGAGGAACAGATGTCACAGCAGCCATAATATGGAGTCAACTCTTGACCCTATGCAAAGATGGATGGGTGAAGAAAATGTGTTACCTCTGTGGCACGGAACCTTCTGTAGTGACAAATCAGGGGTTAGTGAGAAACTCTCACACTTTTGCTGTGTAGTCGGGAAGTAAAGCAGAGACAACACAAATCTTGTGCTGGGAAGAAGCGCGGGCTACTGCAGATCGCCCACGAACAGCAGTGAGATACCCAGAAGAGACCTGAGCAAGCAGGCCTTTCCTCCTGCTGAAGCTGAGCGGTCAACTGTGTTCTTTTCCTACTGGGAACGTGTGTGTGTGTGTGTGTGTGTGTGTGTGTGTTCTCCTGCTTACTGGATCTTGGTGTGGTCAACCACCTCCACAAAACGTATTTCATGTCTTCTACAATGATTGCTTCCCATATAGAGAGTTCACCTCTACCTCCCAGATGCACCAAGACAGAGCAAGAGCCCCACTCCAGGCCCTAGGGACTGGAATTATTTTCCAGTGTCCATAAGGACACTCTTCATAGTGGACAGCTATGAAGACAGAACTCTGAGCATCTGCCCTGATGTTGTCAATTTCTCCTCTGGGCTTGAAGTTAAATGCAAAAGAAGGTGTTTTTTTTTTTTTTTTTTTAGTTTTTCTCCCCGATAGTTTACTTTTTTTTTTTTTTTACGTATTTTCCTCAATTACATTTCCAATGCTATCCCAAAAGTCCCCCACACCCTCCCCCCCCACTCCCCTACCCACCCATTCCCATTTTTTGGCCCTGGCATTCCCCTGTACTGGGGCATATAAAGTTTGCCTGTCCAGTGGGCCTCTCTTTCCAGTGATGGCCGACTAGGCCATCTTTTGATACATATGCAGCTAGAGTCAAGAGCTCCGGGGTACTGGTTAGTTCATAATGTTGTTGCACCTATAGGGTTGCAAATCTCTTTAGCTCCTTGGATACTTTCTCTAGCTCCTCCATTGGGGGCCCTGTGATCCATCCAATAGTTGACTGTGAGCATCCACTTCTGTGTTTGCTAGGCCCCAGCATAGTCTCACAAGAGACAGCTATATCACGGTCCTTGCAACAAATGCTTGCTAGTGTATGCAATGGTGTCATAATTTGGAGGCTAATTATGGGATGGATCCCTGGATATGGCAGTCTCTAGACGGTCCATCCTTTTGTCTCAGCTCCAAACTTTGTCTTTGTAACTCCTTCCATGGGTGATTGTGTCCCAACGGGTAAGAAGGACACATGCTCCACTATGTTCATAGCAGCCTTATTTATAATAGCCAGAAGCTGGAAAGAACCCAGATGCCCCTCAACAGAGGAATGGATACAAAAAATGTGGTACATTTACACAATGGAGTACTACTCAGCTATTAAAAAGAATGAATTTGTGAAATTCCTAGGCAAATGGTTGGACCTGAGGGCATCATCCTGAGTGAGGTAACCCAATCACAAAAGAACTCAAATGATATGTACTCATTGATAAGTGGATATTAGCCCAGAAACTTACTATAGCGAGATATAAGGTACAATTTGCAAAACACATGAAACTGAAGAAGAAAGAAGACTAAAGTGTGAACACTTTGCCCCTTCTAAGAAGGTGTTTTTTAACCAAACATATGTAGGTTTTTTTTCCTTTTGATTTAAGGAGGGAGGCTTATGAAACTCACAAGAAACTTAGAAGAGGCTTGAGGGCTCTCCTCATGTTATAAACATGATCAGCCATTGGGGAAGTGGGGACTCTTTGGTGTGTCTGCCCCTGTTCATTGTTCACTGAACAGTGATCACACCACCCAAGAGTCACTTTATGCTTCTATAGTAACCTCAAACATACCTCCTGCTCCCTTAAGGTGGTCTTGGGCAGAATTGTCTCTGATCTGCTGGTTGTATTTCCTGTCTAATGAATAGAAAAAAAAAATGTCTCTAGGGAAAAAAAAATCTCTCAACATGTTTGTTAAAGGCCTCAGAAGATAGCCCAGCTGGCTTACCTGTGGCTGTACATGCTGCTATCTGGGCATTTACATCCCATACTTTCTCATTTCTTTCTTCTCTCTTTCTTTCCTCCTGAGACAATGACTCAGACCATAGCTCAAAATGGCCTGTGCCACTAGGTAGCCCAGGATGATCTTGACCTTAGGCAATCCACCTGCCTCTGCCTCCTAAGTGCTGAGATAACTGGTATGAGCCACTGCTGATCACCCTCTCACTGTGTTGTCTGCAGTAGGCTCTCCTGTGGTTGTGTCAAGGCGAGCTTGTAGGACTCCTCCTCCTCATCCTCCTCACTTTACAGATTCCTTCTTGGTCCTTCTCCCAAGTCACCACGGACTCACAGGAGTTGCTTTTCTCGTTGCTGTGATAAAACACCCAACAAGATCAACTTAGGTACCATATTTCCATTGTCCATTTGTCCATTGATGGGCATCCAGGCTCCCTCTTGTAACTAGAGCAGCAATGAACATGGATGTGTGTCACATACAGAAAGAAGTCATGAAAGCAGGAGGCAGACTTACTGAGAGGAGAGATTTCAGCAAAGGAGGGCATGAGAGAGAGCCATGGATGCTAAAATAATCTAAAATCCATTCTATCCATATATTAAACCATCAAATAATAAATACCACAAAATGGGGAAAGAGAGATCTTAAGCCAGGAAGAATTTATTTTAGCTTACCATTTAAGGTTGAATTCCACTGTAGTGGAGGTAAAAGCTGGAAGAAAGTCTCTTGTTTACTGTATGGAAGTATTTGCTGTCAATAAAGCTGATATAGCTGAGGCAGGAAATAGGTCAGCGTTCCGGTAGGGAGAGAGGAACTCTGGGATAGAGTCAGGCATGGGAACAGATTCACCCCAAACTCTAAGGAGACAGATGGAGGAGAGGTGACCAGCCATATCACACTCACAGTATAGAATAAATGGGTTAGTTAAATTACGAGCTAGTCGGGGAATGAGCTTAAGCTTGTGGCCTAGGAATTTATTCATAAATAACTAAGTCTCAGGGTTGTTATTTTGGGAACAGGGGCACGGGTAGGAAAAGCACCATGATTACAAGAGCCTGAGGCATCTGGTGACTTTGTCTCCATAGTCAGGAAGTAGAGAGAGATGGACGCTGATGCTCTGCTCTGCCCTTTTTAATTATCCCAGGACTTTCAGTCTGGCTCCTCTCCACACGGTGAAACCCTTCTGAAAACACTGTCATAGATGCACATGAAATGGCCCTTCTGTGATGATACTAAACCTAGGGAAGCTAACGATGTACATTGCCCATCACATGATGCCAGTCATGTGATGACAGCAGAACGTGATCTGTGAAACCAGCTCCTTTCTAGCCAGACAACTGTCTAAATGAATCCCACGGAAGAATTTCAGAGCCTCCTCCTCTGTGCCCACATACAGACAGGACTAATAGCCACCCTGAGAGCCCTGGCATTTCCTATATATGTTGGTTATCGTGCTTCTGTACACAAATACATATCTTAATCTTTGACACACCATTTTAACACAACTCCATAGGCAGGACATAGAAACAACAAATACTAAGAGTTTTTTTTTCTTATCAATTAACCAGCCCAGCTAGTTATTTGATTGAATGTGCTAGCTCAAGTTACAGGCAGTATCTGAAGAACCCAAAGGGTTTTCTAGAAGTTGCCTGATTTTGTGCAACCAGCTAGCTCCTGGCTTTTCTCCGTACCTAGGTGGGCAGTCAAGATGAATGAGGAAGGAGAAATATAACACAGGAAGGCCCTGAATAGATTCAGTGGTCAGGAGACATTAATCTTGACATGCGTGGTCTGCTTCTCTGAGGAGCCATTGTCACCCTTTCTGACCACCACACTTCATTTGTCTGCTTAATGTCCCATAATCCAAGCCTTTTGATTAACCCTGTAAATGGGCTCTGCCCCTGGTGGGTCTTTGCCCCTTTGAGTTGACTGGACAGCACAGAATACTGAAATATTTGCTTCAACCTGTTCATGGCTACCAGTCTTTCCTCAAGCCATTTGAGTCTACTTTGCTCCTTGGTAACTCCAACCTGCATAATCTGGTCCCATCGATGCTACAACAGAGGTTAAGTCCCGGGGAATGAAGCATGGCTTGGCATCATGTAGTCTCTGAGGATGTGTTCTGTCCCAGGCTCTGCATAACGTGTTACTAGAAACATGATGGTGATGAACACCAAGTTTTGGAGGGTTTAAAGGTTTCACCTGTTGGAGACACAATTTGCAGTAGAGAGATGATCTAAAAGAGGAAAAAACCCAACAAACAAACAAAACAACCCCCCAAAACAATTACTGTGTCCCTGTAAAACAGATATATATCTGTTGGGCTTGGATGAACAAGGGAAAGAGGAGCATGAAGAGAATTCTTTTCTTTTTTTTTTTTTTTTTTTATGTTTTAATCACTTTAGATATGAGGAAAGAACAGAGAAAAGCTGGACCAGGCCTGTCAATATGATGTCTTCACCATATATGGTAGCATCAAGCCTGTTACTTTAGCTACCAAAAAGCCTGGAGCAAAAGAATCACAAGTTTATGACCCATCTAGGCTATAGAGTTAGATAAAGACCAGATGGGACAATTCAGTTAGGTATTCTCACAAAATAAAAAGTAAGAAGATGGTTGAGAACATAAATCTGTCATAGAGCCCCTGCCTAGAATCCCCCAGTGAGGAACTAGGAGTGTGGCTCAGTGATAGAGCCCTGCCTAGAATCCCCCAGTGAGGGGCTGGGGGTGTGGCTCAGTGGTAGAGCCCCTGCCTAGAATCCCCCAGTGAGGGGCTGGGGGTGTGGCTCAGTGGTAGAGCCCCTGCCTAGAATCCTCCAGTGAGGGGCTGGGGGTGTGGCTCAGTGGTAGAGCCCCTGCCTAGAATCCCCCAGTGAGGGGCTGGGGGGTGTGGCTCAGTGGTAGAGTACTTGTGTCAAATCTGTCCATTAGCAACTAGGATAACAGTTCAGATAGAGTTGCTTGCCTTGCCTGCAGAAGCCAATGTGTTGAATCTTCAGTACCTCAAAAGATTCAAAATGAAATAGGTCTTTCCTTTCTCCAAGTTGCATGAGGAGCAAGAAGCAGTAGGTGCCGCCCTTACTTCCTATCCATGGACTTCCTAACCGGCACTCCAACTTTCAAATGAAGTGTCTGAGAGTTGGTCGGTACCTCCTGATCCCCTCAAAATCTCACCAAGTCTTAGAAGGCTGAGAGAACACAGAAGGCAGGAAGACCCATGCTGCAGAGTAAACCAGAAAAAAATTGACTGTGGCCCACATCCCTCCCTTGACTTTGCCTCTAGATAGGCAGTAAATGCATACCCAGAATCACCTAGAGGTAGTGCAGCTCCTCACATGCTGGACTGCATCTCTGTTCAGGCATGCCTCCCTATGAGAAAGCCCATATTGCCCGGCCTGGCAGCGAAGACAGAGAGTTTGACAAGATTGATCTTGGCCTGTTGATTGGCAGGAAAGCTTCCCATGGGCCATGCAGGAGGTGGAACTTGTCTGTGGGGTACAGTCAGCCCCTCAGCAGGTCCTGAGTGACGGACCTTCAGGACCAGCCGGGCTGGTGTTGGTCATCTGCTTCATGTACCTGTTTTTCACAGTAGAATTTCCCAAAAGCTAGTGTCATCTTAGCACATCTCCCAGACAGGAAAGCTTCGCTGGCTTCCAGGTCTCTCTCCTTTGGCCAGGCTGAACAAGACCTAAAAACTATCAACTGGGAGGTGGAAGGAGATGAGGATGGAGGTGGCTTCCCAGTTGATCTTCCTGCCGGAGAGCAGTCCCACTCAGGGAGGAGCTAATGAACAGAAGCAGTCAGTCACATGGGATGAGATGGAAAGTCACTAAGGTTTAGTGGTGGAAGGACCTTCATAGGCTTCTTATTTGAATACTTAGTACCTAGCTGCTGCTGCTGCTGCTGCTGCTGCTGCTGCTGCTGCTGCTGCTGCTGCTGCTGCTGCTGCTGCTGCTGCTGCTGCTGCTGCTGCTGCTGCTGCTTTGGGAAGGTGTAGATCCCTTAGTAGGTGGGGCCTAGCTGGATAAGATAGGCAGCTGGAGGGTGGAACTTGAAGGCTCTAGTTTGAGCCCTCTCAGCTTCCCGATTCTCTGAGAGGTGAAGTGACAAACCCAGCCCCCGTTTCCCTGGATAGAGCCATTTGGGCTGCCTCGGCATCCTAGCTCTGATGAGCTGCTCTTTCTAAACAGAACCGTAACAAACCTCTCCCCGGCTAGGTTGTTTCTGTCAGGTACTTCGGTCACAGCAAGGAAAAAGTAACTGTTAGATGAGTGATTAAGGGAGACTGGCCTTTTAAATTACTCCATTGTGTGTCTTTTAATTAAAGCTATTGTAAGAGGCTCTTAGTCCTATAAAGTACAAAACCATGGTTTGATTGAACCTGGAGGCACAGGGAGGAAGAGCCTACCTGGAGATGAACATTGAACTGTAGAAAGGAAAAGGAGGAAGCCAGATGCCTTCTCTTCATTCCACACACAATCCAGAACTTGATTTTTGATAGAATGGCTCACAGATACATATTTTTCACAGGTCCCCAAACATTAGCCCTGAAGGGCTCTCAAAACACATAGTATCTCTGACAGCTGACGTTGAATGGTGGCTCTTTTGGGTGGAGAAAATTCTGGGAACTTAGTCAAGCACACCTCTGTGTGTGTCTGTGCAAGCATTCCAAGTGAAGAGATGCAGGAGATGGTGACAGTGATGTCTCATGGGCTATACGAAAGAAAACGGGAAAAGGAGACTCCCCCCAGTGCAGGGATGGTCTCTCCGTGTGTCTCTCTCTGCTCCCTCTGAGCCATGAGGGAAACAGCCTCTTCCTCCAGATTCTCCCTCTAACAAGACATCTCACCATATATGTGAGACAGCTGAAATCTGCAAAGCTGTGAACCAAGACAACTGATCTCTCCCAGACAGTCTTTCTATGGGGTATTTTGGTCAGAGCTGTGCAAATGCAGACTGAAGAACAGAGGAGGGCTCACTTCCTAACTTCTGAACTCACTTTCGCAGCACCAATAGTAGATGCTTATGGAAATGGAGAAGTCATTTTTCAACATTGTTATGCAGTTTTCAAAATTCTAATGACTGCATAATAGTCTACTTAACCAATCCCTGACGAATGGACATCAGGTTATTTCCAATTTTTCACCATTATAAACAACACCATGATGAATATCCCTGTGTATAAATCTCGGTGGTTACCTCTGATCACGTGTTGAGGTGAAAGCAGTAGACATGGATTAGTGAGCTGAAGTAATGAGAAATGTTAAGGCTTTTCATACATAATTCCAATTTCCACAAAGTCGTGGATAAATTTACGGCCCTGTGTTTTCTGCTTTAACCCCATGTTTCCAAGCAATGGATGAGAAACACGTTAAAGTCTTTTCAACTTGAAAAGTGATAAATGGGGAGGCAGGAGGCGCAGCTCAGCGGGTTAAAGATGCTTTTCTATGAGATTTCGCAAGACTGGTGCTCAGTTCCCAGCACCCATTTCCTGTGTGTGGCTCACAACTGCCTGTAGCCAGCTCCAGGGAATCCAATGTCTCCTTCCTATGTCCACACACAGAGACACAGATATATGCACACCAACACACAGATGCACAAACAAATGCGCACACACAGACACACAGACGCAGGCACATATATACACAGTTTACAAGTTGAAAAGAATAAATGCCATGTCAAGGAATTTGTATTTCTTTAGAATCTAATGAAAACAGGTAGATTTTTTTTTATGTTGACCAAATGAGTTTCCTGTTTTATCTCTTTTTGTGCATTATGTTTGTTTAATGAGAGTTTTTCCACAGATTTTTATATGTACTCCATATGATGAAATTACTAGTTACATAAAGACCTCTATTAAAACTCATCTACAGAGATTATCATCTGAGTAGTACTTTTTGATACCAGAATGTTTAATTTATTTATTTAAAGATTTATTAAGTTTATTTTATGTTTATGGGCATTTTTGCCTGCATACATATCTGTGCACCATGTGTATGCAGTACCCACAGTGACTGAAAAGGGAGTCAGATCCACTGAAACTGGAGTTAGTTATGGGCTTCCATGTGGGTGCTGGGAACTGAACGCAGGTTCTCTGTAAAAGCATCCTGTGTTCTTAATCACCAAGTCATCACTTCAGCCCCACACCTGAGTAGTTTAAATACTGTGCAGATCTACGTCCTTAGATCTTTTCCTTTGTGACGAATTCTAAGATTTTATGGAGAAAAGTTCCTATTTTACAGTGTCAAGAGATAAAGCCTAAAGTTGTGTTCGTAAGATCAGTGCAACGATTGTGTCAGGCATCTTAGAGAAATGAGAAAACCAGTGCACAGGGCTGCACATTAAGTTTTGCTTCTGGTTTCAGAAAGTTCAACTCATGATTGACTAGACCCATTGTTTCTATTGCTTTTAGGCCCATGTTAGAGCAGAACCATCATGGCAGGATTGCTTGTGGAGGAGACACACACACACACACACACAGAGAGAGAGAGAGAGAGAGAGAGAGAGAGAGAGAGAGAGAGGAACTGAGGGCAGAATAGTCTCTTTAAAGCACATGTACAATTGTACAATTGTCCCCTATCTAGGCAGGCCCATTTTTGGATAACCCCATCTAAGCTATGGTTTTTGTTGCTGTGATAAAACACCATGACCAAAAGCAATGTAAGGAGAAAAGCAATTATCTCAGCTTATAACTCTCAGGCCAGGTCACATTTCATCACTAAGGGAAGTCAGGACAGAAACTCAGGGCAAGAACATGGAAGCAGACATAAGATTAACCAACACAGATCCACTCAGCAATACATTCAGCAAGGGACTGATCTTCTGATGGAGTTAGCACCCTCACGATCCAATCACCTCTTCGTAACCCAGTTGCTTTATCCTTATAATCCCACCAGCTGGGAACCAAACCTTCAAGACAGATGTCCCCTGAGCTCTCAGGGGACACTTCACATCATAACTATGTGGCATATACATGTGCGTGTACTCACCAATTAAAATCAGGGTTGCAATAGCAGAAGTAAGCTGCAGTTAATCTAATTTAATCTTATCCCTGTCTAGCCTACAAATGAATGAGACTCAGGTTATAGCTATTTTATTTGGCTTTGACAGTTATTGGGGGGGTCACCCCTAATCTATGTTTCTAATTGCTATCCTGGCTGCCTCTCAGGGGTATACCCCAGGGACCTGCTGTTTCTCCTGGCCATGTGCTAATGGTCCTTCTCCTCTCACGAAGGCTTCCTCTTCTCCCTCTTGACCTCTTTCCTCCTACACAACCCCAATAAGGTAACCCGCCTACCCCTAATCCCTCCAGTAATTGGCTGTAGCCATTTGTATTTAACCAATAGTTTTAAATTAAGGAACAAGGTTTGTGCCACAAAAGCTGATAAACACTGCAAATCACTCATAGGTAACAAGACCTTCCAGTACAGAATTTAGCATCACAGTACACAGCCACAGACCAAAGCTCAGAAGAAAGAAGTTTACCAAATCCCCACTGGGTCTGGGAGTTTGCGAGATAGATTAAAGTACTTTCTATAATTTTCCTATGCCCGTCATGAGGTATAGTGTCTGTACATCTGCTTCTTCAAACTCCAGTGACAAGAAGCGTCATGTGAATTTCATTAAGAAAGCATCAAGGGAAGTCTCAGGGTTTTTAACTCAGTTATTTTGCCTCTTAGCACCCTTGGCCACATAAAAAAACCCACCCAAATGCTCCAGAATGGAATGGAGGCCTGTAGACTTTCAGCTGAACCTTGTTTTACAAGATTTGTTCATCCAAACTCTCTCACCCCTAAAGATAAAGACCCTAGAGGATAGCCTAGTATTAAATCAATAGACTTTCCAATCGAATGCTGAATGCGTTTCCTTCTACCCACGAATAAGTGTGGCTCTCATCCTTATTAAGGACATTTCTTTGGGCAGCAGATATGCATTATTGCAGAGATTCACAGTCAAAGTGAATCTATAAGTACCCACCGTAAGTGGGTGTAGGGAGCTTAGCACTGATTGGTACATCTACAACATGATGTACCTACACTTAAGGCTTAGAGGACACTGTGGCAGCATGGACCGGAAGAGTATAAGAGCCAGAGGACCAAGATGTGGATTGTGAGATAATATCTTCTATATATGACAGGGATGCTGCACTCATGAAATCTCAATAGTATGGATGTCAGCACAAGACCTGAACAATGACGAAAACAACAGATATGCTAACATGGATGAGGGAAAACTCTACAAGGCTTCACCCGTAAGTAAAGAGCTACAGGAAATCAATGACTTTGAGAGTGGAAAATCAGTCTTCCCCAGCAATGAGTCCCCTGATAGGGTGGGGAAGTGGTCAGATACACACACACACACACACACACACACACACACACACACACACACACACACACACTCGTGTGTGTGTGTGTGTGTGTGTGTGTACATATATTTGAGTCAAGGGGATAGGGTGGAGGAATTTGAGGGAGAAAAGTGAAGGATGGAAATGATATAAATGCAGTCTACTCATATTTGAAATTCTTAAAAATGTAAGAAATTGGGATTGAAGTGATAGCTCAGCAGTTAAGAGGACTGTTGCTCTTGCAGAGGACTTAGGTATGATTCCTGGCACCCACACAGTGGCTCATAGCCATCTGTAACTCCAGGTTTAGGAAACCGATCCCCTACTCTTGTTGCTCTGCTGCCAAGGTTGAAGTCTGACATTACTGGAAACCCTGGAGCTCAGTGCAAAATGGAGGACTCACCTTTTCAGTGAGCTTTCCTTTTCTCCACCTGGGGGATCCCAGATCCCAATCCCTATACCTGGGGAATGTCACATAGCCTTAGTGAGATTATAGGTCCACCCCCTTCTCCAGATACCCCATTTAGCTAGCTCCTGGGATTCCTGAAGGCATCTTGTACCTTAGCCTTCAGCCAATGACCTTTACCCAACCTGGATATTCCTACCTCGTTCCTCAAAACTATATAACCCGTGTATCACCCCAAGTAAAGTTGATCTGTCTCCCTGAAGCTGGTCTGGGTATGTCACCATTACCATTCGTACTCACAGGCTGCCCCAAACCCTGTTAATTAGTTCTGCTCCCTTCATCCACTTGGGACAGTGACCAACGACCCCATGGAGAAGGGAGACCCATATCTTCTGACCTTCGAGGGCGCTAGGCACGCATGGAGTGTAAACATACGTGCAGGCAAAATGTCCATATACATGAACGACCTAATTTCAAATAAATCTTTGAAACAAAAAATTAAAACCAAATAGTTCTACAAAAAGAAAAGGAAACTTCAGTCCTGACCAGTTGTGATATGCAGTCGACCTGTGTCACTGTGGTGGGTGATTGTGTAAAGGGAAAGAGAATATATGTGTGTGTGTGTATATATATGTACACACACACAAATATACGTATATATATATACGTGTATATATGTATACATATACATACATATACATGCATATACATGCATATACATACACATACATACATATATATACATACATATACATACATATACATATACATACACATGCACATACACATATACATATATATATCCAATTCAGTCACTAAAAGAGTGAAGTCCAATTATTGCCACAAAATAGATGGAGCTGGAGGGAATCATAATCCAGCTTTAGAAAGACAAAGACAAATGTTTTCTCTCATAAGTAGAAACTGAAACTGTTGATTTGAGCTGAGCATATTGGCCCGTGCCACTCTCAGCCTTTGGAGGCAGCATGGGGAAAGGGCTGTATGAAAATGGGGGTAGGAGGTGTTCCTGGGAAAGTTGGGGGAGAGGACCTAGAAGAGAAGACAGAACCTGGCACGGAGGCTTCAGCTGTGCATTCTGTACCACTGTGGGTGTGACTTCAGTTCATAGAAAACCATTACATATTCTGTGGGGAACTAGAGGAAAGCCTGGAGACTGCCAACATAAAGAAATGCTAATGATATGCAAATTCCAGTTCCCCTGATTTGATCAGTATTCATTGTATACATCAATATCACACTGTACCCCATCTACAACTATTACACGTTATAAAAGAACAACAGTGGGCCTTGCAAGAGGGAGGTAGAAATTCTGCCTTGCTGTGGGTCTGGGGTCTGAGTTTAGGCTCAGCCTGTGGGCCCCACACAGAATTCCTCTGGACACAGGAGTCTCTAACATTCTGTTTCCAGAATCCAGACCCCCTTCACCACCCCTCTCCCCAGCCCATCACTTTTCTACTTCCACCTCTCTCCACCCTCCACATCAAGGCACCAATTATATTCCTCCACCCTGGTCAGGAAGCTCCTGGCCTGTGAAAAGCAAAATTCAGACAAGAGATTGCCACCAGGAAGACTGCACCATGTCTCAATAAAATGTTCCTTAATCTTTTATTTTAGATTTATTTATTTTATGCGTATGAATTTTTGCTTGGATGCGTATACATGTGCCATGTATATGCCTGATTACCTCAAAGGTCAGAAGAGGGCACTGGATTCCCTGGAACTGAAGATAAGAACAATTGTAAATCACCAGTAGATGCTGGTAATAGAATCCATGTCCTCTGTAAGAGCAGCCTGTCTCTTAGCCTGCATCTCTTGGCCATCTCCCCAGCACCTAAAGACATCACATCCTCTGGAACTGAGTTACAGACAGTTGTGAGCCACCATGTGGGTGCTGAGAATTGAACCTAGGTCCTCTGCAAGAGCAACAAGCCCTCTCCCTGCAGAGTCACCTCTCCACTTGAAACCTAACCGAGGTTGCACACTGTGACCTGGGATAGAATTGGCAGTACCCACTGTGCGCTTCCCGTTCTTTTTCATCACTGTGCTTTTTCCAGTCTCCATCACACATCCCTGGTTACCACCACATTCGAACTCAAAATGCTCTCTCTCCTTTGGAGTGGTCACAAATGTCTTGATAGGGTCTGTCTTTACCATACCCTTCAGATTTGCTACCACTTCCTCCAGCTTCTCTTCTGACTACTCTCCACCCTCATTTCAAGTGAAGAGCCATATACCTTCAGGAGAATGTTCCCTGTCCCTAAGCCTGGATGAGGTGTCCCTTCCAGGAGCTCACATTGCATCCCTGCCCTTGACGGATTAGATGACCCATGACATGGTGCTCGGTAACTGGTTTGCCTTTTTACATTTCCTGTAGACTGTAAGGGTCATAGGTCAGGGACAATGCCCAGAGTACAGTAGACATTCAGTGAATACAGTCCCTCTGCCCCTTACCAACGACCACCAGCAGGTTCATGTCAGGGTGGTCCTGGGAGTGAGGAAATCTCACTTTGTCCATGTTATCCCTCCCATCTCTCAGTGCTGTGCTTCCATTGGTCCTCGCATATCTGGCTGTCTCAGCTGCATTGTGAGCTACTTAAGAGAGAGGAGTGTCTATCCATGCTTTCCCCACTGGATGCTCAGGTCAGAGGCAGTCACAGACCGCACATGCCTTCTTTTCTTCCTTTCCTTTCTTTTCCTTTCTTTTCCTTTCTTTTCCTTTCTTTTCCTTTCTTTTCCTTTCTTTCTTTTCCTTTCTTTTCCTTTCTTTTCCTTTCTTTTCCTTTCTTTTCCTTTCTTTTCCTTTCTTTTCCTTTCTTTTCCTTTCTTTTCCTTTCTTTTCCTTTCCTTTCCTTTCCTTTCCTTTCCTTTCCTCTCCTTTCCTCTCCTCTCCTCTCCTCTCCTCTCCTCTCCTCTCCTCTCCTCTCCTCTCCTCTCCTCTCCTCTCCTCTCCTCTCCTCCCCTCCCCTCCCCTCCCCTCCCCTCCCCTCCCCTCCCCTCCCCTTTCCTTTCCTTTTACTTTTCGGCTGCATTTTCATTTTGGCATTCTTAAATCTGGCCTATTCCTTTGGGTTTTGCCAAATTCCTCTCAGTTGCTTGCCTTGTGAAAAGTGGTGCTACCCCAGTCAGGAAGGATGGGACAATTGAGAGGCATAGCTGTGCTCCCACGGTGAAGGCAACCTGGCCTGGGGCTGAAGGCTGGTGTTCTGCAGCCTCCAGCTCTCACCAACCCACGGTTTGGAATGGCTATGAAATGCTTGTCTGAAGACGCTTGTGTAAAAGGCCTGGCCCTTACTGACCATACCAAATTATTGAGAAATGATTGAACCATACAGGCTCAGACATCATCAGTGAATTCATTCATGGGTGTATTCACATCTTCATTGTGTTGTAGGAAGGTGGTTGAAATGAGGAGGTAGCGGTCTCCTTGGAGGAATTAGGTCAGCGGGGAAGTGGCCTTTGATAGGTGTCTTGCTTCAGACTTCTCAACCTCCTTCCTTTGCTTTGAGGCTCACAGCTTCCCTACCTTGTTATCCTTCTGCCACATTTCTATCTTGCAAGGAGGCTGAACACAAGAGGGTCACCCTCAAAAAACTGAACTCCATCAAAGCATGAGCCAAATAAACTTTTTATCCCAAGCCCCTTTTCCTCAGAGATTTGGTCACTGCAGTGTAAAACTAACCAACACACACTGTGAAGTCCCATTACTGGATTGCAGCCCTGTTCCTTTGGACGGCTCCTGTAAATCCTTCTTTTTCTAGTTCTTGCATGTCCCGAAGCCAAAGCGTGGCAGCCCAGGGTCAGGGCTCTGTCATACAAGCAAGCCTGCCTTCCACCCACATCACCACAGAACAGGCTTAACAAATGCTACTGTGTGTTCCTCTTGGGATTCCCCAACCGTACAGCCTGCCTTCCCTGGCACACAGGCATACAGATATGTTCCTTCCACCCATGACATTTCCTTGTTCTTCATATTTTACTCCAAGGGGCCTGCCTGATCTTCGGCCTCCTCAGATCTGCTACTGTCTGTTAACCCTTGATGTGCTGAATGTCTTCTGTCCAGTTACCACAGCCTCCATTGAAAACAAGCTCCCTATGGACAATTGTGGGTCCCATGATGCCCTGTCTTCATCAGTGCCTGGCATGGCCTTTGGTACCCAGTAGCAGCATAATGAATGCTACAGGGCGTGAGGCAAGGATACTTCGGTAAGAACACTAAGTAGGGCCAGGAGAGATGGCTCCGAGCTTAAGAGCACTGGGTGCTCTTCCCAGACCCAGGTTCCATTCTCAACCCTCATGTGAGTGTTGCTCACGACTGTCTGCAACTCCAGTTCCAGGAGATGTGGCACCCTATACCCTATTCTGATTTCTGCAGACACAGGAACAAACGGTGCATGCACATAGAAGCATGCAACACACACACACACACACACACACACACACACACACACACAACTTGTCTAAATAATCCTAAGTAGGGAATTTAAATGATGGCTCACACACACACACACACACACACACACACACACACACACACACACACACACAAAACTTGTCTAAATAATCCTAAGTAGGGAATTTAAATGATGGCTCACCGATTAAGGGCACATAAACAGTTCAAGTAGTGGTGCATGCCTTTAATCCCAGCACTTGGGAGGCAGAGGCAGGTGGACTTTTGAGTCAGCCTGGTCTACAGAGTGAGTTCTAGGATAGTCAGAGCTACACAGAGAAACCCTGTCTCAAAAAACCAAAAACAAACAAACAAACAAAAAACAGTTCAAGTTGTTTGCCAACGTGTTGCACGCATTGCAGGTTAAGCACAGTTGGGCTTAGAGTGAAAGACGATGGTATCGCATTCCGTAGTCCACAGTCACACAAATCCATGGCCCCACATTTCTTGTTAGCTGTGCATGTGTGAAGCAGAGATGGTGAGATGCGTGTTCTTACATTAGGAAAGGCCGGTGCGCCTTGAATTCGGGGTTGACCCAAGTGACCTTTGATCCTTACAGCCCTTTTCCTCCCCTGCCAACCTGAGCCACCCTGGGAAGCAGCAGGCACAGTGGGTTTCTTTGTCCTGTAGACAGGGCTGCTGAGATTGGTGTCAGTGCCACTGTAAAAATAAGTCACAAGATATGATAGGGACAGAAGGCCAGTCAGATAAGCCATGGGGGTGGGGTGGGGGTAGGGTAGATACAAGCCTAAGAAAGACTGAGAAAAACTGTAGAAGATAAGTCAGGGCACATGGCTCCTACTTGTTTGTATCATCATCATCAACATCAACATCATCATCATCATCATCATCATCAACCATAACCACCACCACCATCATCAACATTTTTTTTTACATAAAATTCCAATAGTGTTTACAAATCTGGTTTTATCACTCCGTTTTATCATTTAGAAGCTCCCCCCTACCCTGATAGTAGAATATTTGAACAATATTTTTTTTGAAATTTCATCAGTTGCTCTAATAGTGTCATTGCACCCTAACAACAGAGCCAACTGAGCATGAGCTGTAGATTAATACATAATGAAGTGGTCAGGGGCAGAAGTGTGGCCTTCCCTACTGACAAGTGGTTCTGGAGTCAGGGACGTCTAACTAGTTACCCAGCTGACATAGGACCTGGTGTCGCTTGCGTGCCTGGCCACTTATCCCACATTAGCAGAGGATGCCAATTGCATGGCCGAAGTGTTTGTGTTTGAGACAGCCTCTCAGTTTGTACCCGGGCTGACCTTGAACTTGTAATTCTCTGGCCACCAGACCTGGCATCAAGGAGAAGCTTCCTAAAGAAGATTTAGGAAATAAAAAGCAACTCTGCCTCCTCCCTTCTATAACACGAGCGGTCTGTGGTCCTGCAGGTTCTGTCTCCAGCACCCCCCTCCTCTACCTTCCCTTCACCACGGGCCTTCCCTCTGCAGTGAACTGCTCTGTATTCTAAACGTTTGAATGAACCCGGTGGCCTTGTCTGCTCTGTCTTTAACCAGAAACACAACCGCCTCATTAACCTCTGGGGGGAGGCTGGGCTTTGCCCCCCAAGGGCTGGAGGTCGGGATTTCTGGGCGTGCCTCTGGCCTCCGCTTTGTTGGTCAGCCGGAATTAATGGGAGATCAGTGTGTTGGGGCACTGCTCTCATTTGCCGGGGGAGGAGCGGCATTATTGATTTCCGTGCCACCGTCCTCTGGCTCCTTAATGCTGGAACTGCCTCTTCAGTTTGGGCTCATTCCCTGGGAGTCTGGACACACACACTCAGGGCTCACAGTGGCAGAGAGCTGTTTCCTGGTACATTTTCTTCTGCGATGCTCACTCAATTGGTGGTGGTGGTGGGGCGATAAAGAAAAAGAACCCAGAAGGGATGGCAGTACTGGCCCCCATTTGGTCACTGAGAAGTGGGAGCTGTTTCTGTAGTATCCGTGGCAGAGACTGTTGTAATTACTTTCTCTACACCTTTCGGTTTCACCACAACACTGGTTGACGGAACTCACGGGATAGCAAAACCAGATGGTAGAGCTATCGGATGTCTTACAAGAAGATCGCCATCAGCCAGTTAGATCCCTAGGGTGTCTATCCCTCTCTGTAACAACTCACAGGAATTATCTTATGTGGTCTTATACAAGGACTTCAAGGCAGCCACAGTGAGCCAGCTGGGGCTCAGATAGAACACATTTCACTTAAGAGAGGGTGGCTGGCGAGTGCCACATGGCACACCCGTCCTGTGCCCTGAGAGGAGAGGTCTGATGCTCCATGAGCCTCAGCCACTATACTCTTGAAGAAATTTGTGGAAATCATGAAGATACTGTGACTGAGTCTATCCCACCACAAAACAGACAGAAACATCCCCAAGAGAGGCTGAGCGTGGTGATGTGTCCCAGTAAAACCAGCATATGGAAGGGACCTGACCCACAGAAGGCATCCTGACTGGTATGTGAAGCCTCTGTCTCTCGGGTCTCTTTTGAAGCACTTACTCCTCTCGTATGTAAGAGCCCCACCCTCATGATACAGCGATGTCTCCAGTTAATACCATCACATTGGGGATTTGGATTCAATCCGTGGACTTTAGAGGAGCATAGTCTACTGTAACTTGTAAATGTGGCCTCCTGGGCACTTGCCTGTAACTTTTCTTAGAAGATTAAGTGGACACTCTCGTGGGTGTTCTGGACTCTGTTCCTTTTATAGAATCTGCTCTCCTACCTCACAGCACAGTTTGCCTCTGCCTTCTGGGACACTGTGGAGAGCTGGGAGCTCACCATGGCCACCAAGAGCCTTTCAGAAGGTAAGAGACAGGGCTCATGCCCTATCTTCAGGCTTGGCTCTGACTCCTGGCATGCCATGGACACCCCAGGGTCACAGAGGTCTACACTACCACTAGGGTTCCATGATTGTCACTGTCAAGTATCATACACCAGTGGTTCAGAGGGACAAATGACGCTTTGCTTTTTTTTTGGATCTTAGAGGCAGGGGAAATGTTAAGAGCATGGTTGGCTAGTTTTAAGTTTTTATTTTTCTCTTATTAAAATACTTCTTCATTTGTGTGTGTGTGTGTGTGAACTTGTATGTGAAAGTCAGAGGACAACTTATGGGACATGGTTCTCTCCCTTCTACCATGCGGGTTACAATGATTGAACACAGCTATTCTGGCTTGACTACAAAACAAACACTTGTACCTACTAACCATCTTCCTGTCCCCTTTACCTATTTTCCAACAGGTTCTATAGCAGAAAGATGTTTCCAGGGAACAGCTGCATATCTACCACCTAGCAGTTCTGTAATGAGTTACTATAGATTAATTCTCTTTGACAGACGTATCTGAGCTAGATCCGACAGTTGGCCAGTAAGAGACTCTGTGAAGGGAAGCCCATCTGTGCCTTTACCGTCCCGAGCACCTTCAAACAATTCTCAAATAACATTTTCTCACTTTTATTGTAAAAGGCATGCAGTGTTAAAAACATGTCCATGTGCTAGTACTATGGTTTGGATCTGAGGTGTCACCTCTGGTTCATGTCTGAACACTGTCATGGACTTGCCATGGTATTTTGAAGAAACCTGTAAGAGAAATGCCAGGGCTGGTAGGTGGGGGTCACCTTGGACAGGATTTTGCAGGTTGTTTCCAGTCTTTGTTATGGCCTCTTCTTTCTGCTTCTTTGTCCATTACCATGTGAAATTAACAAGCCTCTACCAAACACTCCTATTACCATAAACTCCCCTTATCTTTCATCTCATGGATAGACTCACTGTATCGTGCTGTGCCATGAGCCAATATAAACCCTCCCTTAAGTGGTTTCTGCCAGGTCAGAGAAACAATAAAGTAACTAATACAGCCAGGCACAGGGGCATGGGCCTGTGCACAGGAGGCAGAGGCAGGAGGACCATGAGTCTGGGGTTAACAACGTGACATAAAATGGCCAAATGGAGAACTGGAGAGACCACTCCGTCTGTAAAGCTTGTGCTGTGCAAGCACAAGGACCTGAGTTCAGATCCTCAGTTGTCACATAAAAGGCAGATATGGAGGATATGGAGGCACATATCTGTAAGCTCTGTGCTAAGAAAGGGGGTGGAGAAAGGCGATCCCTGGAGCTCATTGGCTGAGTAGTCTAGTTGTATCTATGATGTCCAGGTTCAATGAGAGACTCCGCTTAAAAAAAAAAGTCGGAGTGTGATGTAGAAAGATATCTACCATCAACCTCTGTCCTTTGGCACACACAGGCTTAAATACCTACACAGACACATATATACATCACACACACACACACACACACACAATGAAACATGAAAGCTCTTACTCATGAACTTATTCACTGACACAAACTGCCCTGAAAGACATCTGCTACCCTCTCTTCACTAACTTGACAAACATTAGGCAGAGTGAATGGGAGAAAAACCCAACTAGGAACTTCCATCAGAAGGCCCAGGCTTCCTTCCCTAGCTCCCAACAGAATGATGGGGTTGGTTGGGTCTTGGAAAGAGTTCCTGCTGAGCCAGGTCAGATTCAAAAGAAGAGGTGACAGAGAGCAGGGTGGGTCCAAGTAACTGCCTGAAAGCCAAGCATGTGAAGGTCAGGCCTACCTTCACTACTTTTAAGCAAGTAATTTATCCTGCCCATGTTTGATTTCCTCACCCATGCATGATATGCCTCACCTTACACACCTTACATTGCAGGCTCTCAAAAAGGTAACAGATCCCTCCCCCCAAATAGGAAAAGTATTGTCTTATCAATTTGGGTCAGTTTTACCTGGGGAAAAACCTT